>NC_051159.1:177944478-178001978 GCF_013339745.2 Dermacentor silvarum | reverse complement strand
CAACGTAGAACGAACTACTCACTGCGCCTCAAGAAGGTCACAGCGAAGCTGCCTTCAGATTACCGAGTCTGTCAAAAGATCAACTGGTCCGTCGTGGCGCGTTGAGAAGCTCTGGAGGGCGACAGCCATTGCCACCCATTGCGCCAGTAATAGCTTACTGCGAGACTTTTTTTTCTTATATAAATAGTCGACACAGCTAGCGTGATAATAATGCCGATTAGCATGTGGTAACGCTGAGCAAATCTGACACTCATGAATAACCATGTGGGTGCTGAGTCACATCTTCAGGAGCCACTGCGTTTATTGAGGATGAAATTTCTTTCCTTGCTTTCATTATGTTTGCCTCGCTTCTCTCAGTTATGACTAAGCTAGATATCGAGAACCTCCATTAGCGGGTACTCAACGGTATTACAGTCCGTTCTCAGTTCGGAATTTGCCGTTGCTTCAACCATTCTCCATCTGCCCGTGAGTAGCCGTATGCCACCACGAAAGCGCATTACACGTAAATGCATATGCTTCTCCTACCCCTACGTAAAACGCCGTTTCCTCTGCACATCTTAAGTGCTCTCACGACAAGAATTATCGTTTGCGACCGTCGTGCTTCTTTACAAGCTTACGCAGTTTTCTTCGGCATGAGCGCTTAAACGAGACAAGGGTGCGATGTAGGAGCCGTGCGCGCGGGATTACGCGTCTGGCCGCGGCGGCTGGCGAGCGCTGGGCCAAGTACGGAACCTAATTGCTCGCTAAGCAGCTTATGCTGATTGAAGGCACGCAAAAGAACGCGAACGTGCCTAAGGGCCGACATCCTTCCTTCGTATAAGCTTTGAATAACGGCCCAAAATACGCTGCTCCCCACTCCGTCTTTTCCGTCCTCCTGTCCTCACTGTCTTGCTGCTCGTTTCTCTGAACACTGCCCACGTGTTGCAACAGTTCGGTCGCTTTTTTTTTTGTCAAAGCTTTGCATTTTAATTTCATATATATTCTTGTTTTTTGACAAGTGCGTGCGTAAGTGCGTGCGTGCGGTGAATCAATACGCATTTTACCAAGCAGGAACTGAAATCCCACCCTCCCTGATTCATCAAGGTTTTACTGTTTACATTCACGCATGAGAACTAAAGAAGTTGGGTAAATTGCTCAAACGGTTCGAGGTCGCGCCACTGACAGTAAGCTCAGTCCCTAAATGATAATAATGGTACCTTGAAAGTTATCGATGATGTACTTTTGTTGTTTAAATAAGAAAGGCAAAAGCCCAAAAACCTATACCACTGCCTAACACTGAATGGGGGCTGCTGCCTAGCGGGCTTCCAGTATTGCAGTTTTTCCTGTTGTGATGTTCAGATATTTGCTTCAAAATTTGTTAAATATCCACTGTTCAAATGCTTCCACGTTACATTCGATTTGTAACAGTGGCTCACCGAGCGCTCTGCTAAGGCAACTGCTCCTAACTCTACAGTCATCACCCAATTTTAAGTTTGAAATGCTTACAGGATCCATTAACATTAATTTAAAGGGTTACGCCACAGACAATATGCAAGAAAGTGCCTGCCTACATCAAAACGGGCATTCGCTCGGCTTTCGCGCTTCCCCCCGCTTCAGCTGCGTTTGCGGATGCATTACGGCGAGATGCGCGCACTATGACCTGAAATACGCCGCCAAAAAGAACAATAAATTACGAATCTACTATGTTACAGATAAGCTGGCAAAATAAATATCCGTCGAGGCGGAGTGTCGACACTCTTTCAGAGAAGCCTGTGCTAGAATTACCACACTAGCAGGCACATGCCCGTGAGTACTTCATGCTTACACCTGGACGGAAAAGGTATGTGCAAACAGGAGCGCTCAATTGGCAGGGAGAGGAAGCAGAGAAATTGACCAGGGATGACACTCGCTGCACGAATTGTCACCTGAAATAGCCCACCAATTTACTATTCTGAAGTAACGGTTTACACCTTGTCGTGGTTGTTGTTGTTGTTTAATTAGTGCCCACAGATGGGTAGTATACGCTACCTTAGAGCCGGTTATCCCAATACAAACTTGAGAAATACACCTAAGCAGTGGAAAAGAACATCGTCTGTACCCACCGCTGTGGATCTGTGCATAATGGGGCTTTCCAGCTGAGGAGGAGTTCGTTAGTTCGATTCCTGACCGCCGCTGCGTTACAATGTAGACGCAACGCAAAAACGCTCGATAACTTGAATCTAGGTGAAGGGTTGAAGAGCCGTGGGTGGTCAAAATTGTTCACGAAGCATCTCTCACAGAGCACTGTGCAGCTTTAGGCCGTAGAACCTATATAAATCAATCAATAAATCGATCGATCGATCGATTGATAAATCAGTCAGTCAGTTAATCAATCAATCAGTCAATCAGCGCTTAAATAACTTCTTACGGTTCTTCCTCCGTGGCTTCTCTGCTCAGTGCTGGACTCCCAGGGCTCCTTCCCGACGGGAGTACTCCACGGCGCATTGGCCGAGATCGGTTCGCACAAGGAGTGCTTCGCCGCGGGAATCGTTCACGAGAGGGGTGCCGTCATCGCGAGGAAATTTTGCTCGCTCTATGTCTTCAACGCCGATCCGCTGCCCATTTTTCCGGCGCTCAGCCAGAATGAGGTAAGAGCGGCTACATTATTCCGCTGCAGTTTTATACTAGTACGGGATACATCGGTGTGAAAAACCTGAGACCCTTATCACGCGACCAGTTATACCACAGTATTGTTGCAGCGACTCCTGTCGCTAACCTTGTAAGCAAGGGCAGCGACGTCAAGTGCACAGCGCTGCTAACAGAGCCGAGTTACATTGCTAAAGAAACATTTCTTGACAACTTTGGGCTTTCACTACAGATGGTGATGGCGAACATTAGTGTTCTCTCATCTGTGTCGTATGCTTCACTATACGCAACATTCGGCACCCTTACTGGTGGTCATTCAACGCCTGCTGCATTTGAAATTCTTGTCGACATGGTATACGTGCGTTACAAATCCATGGCTCTTTTAGACGGCATTGTACCGACAGCTTTGCTCAAAGCATTCCCACTTGGCTTATACCGTTGTCACATGGTCCTTTTCGATCACGATCAAGCCCGATTCATGTAAAACTGCTCGACTGCAATTGGCTCCTTTGCGCAACCTGCGGAAGGGAGCCAATCGCGGTCGAGAATTTTGATTCGAATCGGGCTCAATCGTGATCGAAAGTAGCCATGTAACACCGATATTAACTATTACGTAGGTGTGTCACCTCAGTGACGCTTCAGAAGTTGTATTGCGCGGAAAGTTAGTTCAACATAAAGCATTCCAATGTGTAGCTTTTGCAACAGGAAATTCATTCGCATAGTGGTGTGTCTGCCTGCACGACAACTGACTCCCGTTTCGTTTACGTTGCAGCAAAAGAACGCTAAGATGTTCGCCTTCCAGCAGTCAGCGTTGAAGATAGGCGCCTGCATCCCGTCATCGTGCAGCGACGACGACTTCACAATAATCATAAACGAAGGTGGTTGACTGCTCAATACTCCCCCCCCCCCCCCCCCCCCCCCCTCCTAAGAGAGACGCGCACACACAAACTCTCCCTTTCGCGTGGGGCTTCGCTGCCCTCTCCGCTCGCCCGCTCGTTCCGCTGGCCCGTAAACCCGCTGAGCTATAGCTCTCTATTTAGGCTCCCACTCAAACAAACCCAGTGAATTCCAATTGTATGCCACCAACATAAACGAAAGAGAAAAGAAAATCAGAATGAATTTGCAAAACACAAAGAAGATGGTTGTGGAAATCACCAAAAACTCGCATAAAGGCATGGTATGCCTAGGCATCACTATTATTTGTACCACTCCTCTAGTTTTCTCGGAAGGCAAATGGAAAGAAAACTGGAAGAGAATGAGAGAGTTTGGATGGCGAGAGAATTTCGATGTAATCGTATCTTTTTTAATTTTTATTTTTCTGACAACTTTCTTAGCAATTTCGCTCCGCTGTGCCGAGAAACTTGAGACAAGCGCGAAGACGGCAAAGCGAGATGGCATGTTTTGTTGGCGCGTCCTTCAGCTGAGGAACTCTCATCTGTGTCGTTCGCAGCACTTTCGGAGTGGAAGCTGTCCAGCTTTGTTTCCGCCTGCGACCACAATGTTCCGCCCGACGAGCCGTCCATCTTTGTCATGTAAGTGACTCGCCTCAACGCCCACTCACTATGCAGATGAAAAACGAACACATCCATTGAGCCGCCTGCTCTATCATCTGCACTGTGTTACCCTTGGGAAAGCAGCAGGGGCTCACAATCATTCTCACGGGACGCATCCTCCGGGATAAACACACTTGAGACGATATTTGCTGGTTCGCGTTACGTTTGGTCAAGAGGCATGAAAGAAAGAAAGAAATAAAGAAAGAAAGAAAGAAAGAAAGAAAGAAAGAAAGAAAGAAAGAAAGAAAGAAAGAAAGAAAGAAAAGCCTCGAGCTTCTGCGTGAAAACATGATGAAGTGTAAAAGCGCAGAAGACTACAGGTAGCGCTACCGACAACATTCCCACGACAGGACAATAGAGATCGGCATAAGTATATATTGACGCGCGCGACAAATACGCGCGAAAGAAAAGTGGGCATTAGCGATAATCTACTTGTGCACATTGTTAGGGGGAAGTCATATCAGCCTCTTCCACTAACATTCAAGAAAAATGCCTGATTCAAAAAAAAAATGTCACTTGCTTCAGGAAGAACTTTAGGTATTTCTCAAACATTGTGCAAAAGAGGTTGTTGCTTTTGGCGACACGTGGACATCAGGAGCTTGCAATAGTTCACCATATTCACAAAATTAGCTTGAAACTAATGACTTCGCCACGTATGTTTGGAATTGTACTGAAGCCGCTGAGCGTTCAAGGAGTGTCTATTTAGTGACAATGCAGAGATTAACATCAGTTTCAAGGTTTTCGTTCCTGAAATACATCACGACAAGAAAAAGAGAAAATGTAGCAGAAAGGCAGTTAGATTAACCTGAACAACTGTCCATTAGATAAGCCGCACTGTGGAAAGTAGAAAGGGCACACAGTCGATAAAGATTGGTGTTCTACAAGGTAAAAGAGTGAACCTAGAGAGCAAACTGGTTTAATTACAAAATAAAGATGTCAGCTAAAGTCAAAATAAATTTTCATCAGCTAATTTAAGGTAATTAAGAAAACGTAGAGGAAAATGTCTGCAAAGTCCTGGCTACCACGGCAACGAATAACGTGTATTTGCTGAAATAACGCCTTGATACGAATGCTGCCTTTTCTTAAAGCATTGCTAAACTTTTCGCTGAAGTACTTGGTATAGAAGCTTGATAATGCAAGTGGAATAACATGTAATCAATTTGTTTAACCACAGCCATTATCTTTTTGGCTAGGAGTAGTATTTGTATGCGTCTTGTAACTTTCAGAATGTAGCTGCCTCAGGCGGGAAGCAAACCCCTTGCTCAGCGTCAGAATGACTACTGAGCCAGCGAAAATGTGCCCGTTATAGGTACAAATACATGACCGTACAGAATGACACTGCAAAGACTAATAAGCTACTGGGCATGTACTACGAAGAATTTGTGTTGATGCTGTAAGAATTACTAGTATTTCGCTTGTGAGCATAAAGGAAGGTAGAGCTCTGCACGGGCCGATTTTTTTCAGCCCGAGCCCGGCCCGGGCCCGTTTTTACGTTGGGCGGCCCGCCCGAGCCCGATCAAAACTTTTATGGCTAGACCCGGGCCCGGCCCGGGCCCGGAAATAATCTACGTTAACCCGCCCGGCCCGGCCCGCCACCCCTTTACCTTAGGCCCGAGCCCGGCCCGAGACGGAAAAATACATGTTTTTCAGAGTTGAGACGCCCGAGAATAACTCGCTGCACGTTACATGCACACCACCAGAAAGCCCGAGCCCGGCCCGGGCACGGGTCAAAAAACACACGCCGTGCCCGAGCCCGGCCCGAGCCCGTGAAAAAACTGCTCTACCCGGCCCGGCCCGGCCCGTGGCTTTCGGGTAAGCCCGAGCCCGTGCAGTGCTCTAGGCTGAACTGAACTTGTGCTCCGGTGCGGCAGTTCTGTGACGATTCTGTTTGTGAGTGTGATTACTTTTGAACTGTTCCAACCAAGCGCGTTTTGTATGTCACTGTTGGTCTATTCTGTGCTGAATGTCTTTCTGGTAATGGCACACAAACGCACGCACGCACGCACACGCACGCACGCGCACGCACAGAGAGAGAGAGAGAGAGAGAGAGAGAGATAGAAGCACTAGGAGCAGCGTCGGCAGAATTCTGCGAAGGTGCACGGTAGCGAAGGTGTTGCAAGATTTTTACAAGTTGTGGCCAAGACACACGAAGAACCGCTTCTTCGTCAAAATGTTGGCACATTTCGTACGGGGCGGGAAGAAAAAAGAAAAGCCATGCACCATGCTTTCGGTTACACGTTAAAGAACCGTGCGTGGTGCAAATTACTCATTTGTCCTTCGCCATGGCACCTCTCATAACAGCTGCTATCGGTCATCAAACCCACTAATTCATTTAAACTTACTCATATTTCACGCGATCAACACTGCTAACACGCAAATGATGAAATCACTGGGCATGCGAACCCGTCAACGAACAAGGTGCATGAGGTATGTGCATTTTACTTTTTGCATCAGTTTTATTCTGGCAGCGTTCGTGACCACGGTGGTACTGGCGACTGTTCTGGATGTGATCAATCGACACAAACTCACCCTCGGCGACCAAGCGCCGGCAGACTCAGATGCTGGTAAGGACAATCCATAGCAAACTCCGCGCAGGCAAAGTCTTAAAATGACGGGCCTCACCAGACGTCAACATATTTAAACCAAAGCCAAAGAAACTTTCCTGTTGAGGTCCCTGACCTTCTGCTTAAGAGGCGTGTTCCATTTTCATTCTCTGGCACGCGCCACAAAATGTGTTTTCTTTTTCTTGTCTATGCTCGTTGTCGTTCTTCTCTCCTATTCGCATTTTCTTATAACAAGAAGTTCGTGTCTCTTTGCTAACGACGTGTTCTGAGCAGACCTTAGACGCTAGCCTTTCCTGTCATCCTTGTGTGTCGCCGACCCTGTCATCTCCTAGAGTTCTTTATTTTTTTTTGTCCAGCAACCAGAGCTCGAAGGCACTCGACAGTGTTATCTTACGTCACAGTGTTACGCAAAGTAGGTCTGAGCAAATGGAGACTTTGTGCTAGCCAGGACAGTGTCGCCCGTGTATTTATCAAGCTGGAAAGTTGCAAAACTTTATCGCTGGACTGACTGACTCGCTTCTCCATTCTCTCTTCGCCCCCCCACGCCCACACGCAAAAACGCACACGACGCGGTCTTCTACGCTCTGGCAGCAGGGAGCCGCTTTCTGGCGCGACTCCAGACACTGTCCCTGCTTCGGACTGCGCGTTCCACGTTCCGCATGGAAGGCGGCGGAGTCGGCGGGAAAGGGGAAAGACTCGACATCTTCAATGGTCTACGCGTCATCGGCCTGGTGTGGGTGATCGCCATTCACACGCACATCTACATGGACGAAGCGCTCATGGGTGAGACAAGATACAAATGTGCCTTCGTTGGCACCACGCGTACTGTCGAGTGCGCCGAAATGTTTCCGAGAAAAAAGAACGAACAGTAGACGTCATCCACAAAAGCTTTTCCATTTGGAAACATTTTAAGGCTGGATGATGGAAGCCGCAGTCATATAGAAATGCGGTGGAACCAAGCTTATCAAAGGCGGGTAAATATTACGATATGAGGAGGTACACTTCGCAAGATGGTCCTGTCTAGTTAATTTAGTTATTTAGTTAGGTTAAGTATAGCGATCTTGCATCACATTTCATGGTGCTGCAAGCATGAAAGCGGGCTCAAAGATTGCGAAGCGACATGTTACTATCTAACGGACACGAGCACCGCTGTAACAGTCTGAGGATGACAAGACCGCCTTTCTGAGCTTAATTTGACAGTTGCTATAGTTTGACAGTGCTTTGCATCGTAGCGCGCAGAAAGCGAATAAAAGCGCACAGCTATCGGCCATTAGGTAAAAATAAAGTTAAGTAGACCTCAGAAACAGTCTAGTTTCACAACTGCACAAGATCGAAGATTCATTATACGTGGTGCGATGTAACGAAGCTGGTTGCTAGAAAAGATGGTCAACATTGAGGATTATATCTTTGTTGCATCACTCCAAGTATATCGAACCTTGAAGTAGCGCCCACTATTTTACATGCACACATATGCATAAAACACCATAGGCAAGCATGACGTGACCGGCACGAACAGCGGGTGAGGGCACAACCCTCCCGCGTATTTAGGTCATTTTTTGCATCTATTTGCGTAGCGAAAACACGACCACCTTATCTGGCCTCACAGTTGCTAACCATTGCCAACCTAACCTAATGTTACGCCCTTCACAATATGCAACTGTTCTAGGAGGTAATTGAACTTCGCACATATCTCTGCAAAGAGAGAAATTTTATTTACAGAAAGGCAGACAAACTTGCCCGAGAGAACTTGCTCTGTCCTGCTAGTCTGCGCTAAGTTATTGAGAAGTGAAGGCAAAAAATGATGATGTTAAAGCGAAGGAATTTCGTCCATAAATGTACGCAGCCCTGTGGAATATCCCGAGGCCGTGTGTATAACAACATAAGTGAGGTACGTCAATAGGAGTTCATTGGAAATGAATGTGTAACAAACAAATTTGCAGCTGTTTTGTTATTTTAAACAGGTAAAATAGCGAGAACAGCAAACCTTGTGAAATAAAAAATGAAGACATTCTGACCAGCCATTCACGTGCCTGTACTAAAGCGAATATTTCTTGGCGAACTCTCCCGGAATTCCCTGACCGTGGCTGCTACTGGGTGCCACTGCTGTCTTGCCGAATAGCTCGCACTTTAAAAAATATTAATTACGTGCCCCGTGGTGGGATCGAACCCCCCGCACAGCATCCCGATACCCGAACCATTAGGCCACAATCGCACGTATGCTTCCATCATGCCAACGTCAAATAGTTTGAGATTATCACAGCGTGTGTCAGATTGCGTAGCATGGGTGCGCTAGGGCACATGCGCGCGCCAGTTGCCTTTACGTCAAAGTCGCAGGATTGAAATGGGTAGTGGTGAAGGTGGAAACGTCTTTATTTTTAAAAAATCGCATACTGACATCCGGCCCTAAGTCGATCTCACATCTCCTATATCAGGGAACCCAGGAAGGAATCCATAATACAGGAGAAGAGTCAATGGGCAAATTTATAGCATTTGATTAAGTCGCTACACGAAAGCTTCGCTTCACGTAGATTCCAAGATGTGCGTCGGATATGCATGACTGTTGCCATTGTTTTTTTTTTTTTTGCAGACAATAACGACGAAGTATACGAATTGTCGAGAACACTGGCACGGCAATTCATTGTTAACGCTACTATGAGCGTCGCAATTTTCACGACAGTCAGGTAAGTCATAGCAGATGTGTTTCTCCTCCTTTTTTACTTTTCTTTCCACTTTGAACACCATCTTAGTGGTAAGGTCTGATCAGACTATGTTGTTTAGAAGAATCCGGCAAAAGTGTAGAGTTTGTGTTCTCGGTCAGAGTTCGTATAGTTGAATGTGTGAAACGTTAGAACATCACTACTCTGAACTCACTGTCTTTGACAAGGAGTTTGAACTTAGACCTCACAATAATGTTTAGATCCTGTCTCCGGCATTTTTTTCCCAGTTTAATTTAATACATTTGTTTTCAGAAATCATCTCTTGTGTGGCTTTTTTTCTTTAGTTATTAATTTATAGTTATTTAGTCCTCACTATTACCTTTTAATTCAGCGTCCTTGAGGA
The DNA here is from genome assembly GCF_013339745.2 of Dermacentor silvarum. Lineage (NCBI taxonomy): Eukaryota > Metazoa > Arthropoda > Arachnida > Ixodida > Ixodidae > Dermacentor > Dermacentor silvarum. The sequence goes on along the minus strand of NC_051159.1, from coordinate 177,992,197 downwards.
ACCTTGCATTTGTTGAAGAAATGTGATATGCTTTTTACACTCTCCCTTCTCTCTGTCGTAGTGGTTGCTTTTCTGCAATATTTCGCATAGTTTAGTGAAACGCTTATATGAGAGCTAATGCCAGTATTTAATTTCAGTGAAAGTGAAAACATTTCACATACGTTGTTCCTTGCGCTCATTTCAAACTTTCTTCACAAACTTTGACAACGACCGATGCATACTTTTTTGATATTTACAGTGGCTTCATGCAGTGGATGACAATTTCAAAACGATCAGACGAAGAGCACGGCAAGACTAGTTCGGTTCGCAATGGTACTTCACAGGTACCTCAGGTAAGTTCCTTTCTAAGAAGAGCAGTAGCAATTTACAGACTTAAGCGGAGCTAAACTGCGCCTGGGTGATGGCTTGTTTCTGCAATCAGAATTATATCGAAGAAAAAGCTCAAGGGGGGGGGGGGGGGGGGGGGCACTCAAAACATTTAATTGCAATCATGTATATGAACTACTTGGAAGGAATACAACAGGAAAATCTTTTCTTCGGGGAGAGCTGGTTGAACGTTGTACTCATTGTGTTTCTCGTATTGTATGTGTCTGAAGTTTAGAGCTGAGATCCCTGTCTTAAAAAATAAATACAACGAGCGTTACATAGTTGCTGTAAAAGTGACTTGGATTATGAATACTTAACAAGAGAGATGTTCGCGGGAAGATGGCGACTTAACGTTATCAACAATGGTAGAGTACACGGGGTGTCGGTGTCACCAACGTTTCGGCGAGGCGACTTGTATTCGTCAGGGTCCTGACGAAGACAACTCCCCTTGGCGTAGCGCTGGCTGAACTGCATGTACCCCTTGCTTGACCACTGTGCATAAATCACAACGCATTCAACTTCAGCTTTAAGACACCGTGAAAAGGTAAATGTCGCAATATCTCCCAACGAATATTTTATCGATAGAACGTTGCAAAACCTGATGCCCGAAGCTAGATTGCAGATTACTCTTATCCTTATGTTGGTGACATTTCTCGCTTTTGATGTGCTACATTTAAACACAAACGTGCGGCAGATGCGTGCGATGTTTTTCGTTGTAGATCAGGTAGCGCAATGCATCACGGATCTTGCTGTTCTTTCGTCGCATGTTATTTTTTGCTACTCTATTTGCAACTCTGTACCAACCAACCCAGTATTCTACTCTGCTGAGCGGTATTTGAGTCTTGCACCTACCCTAGTCCCATAAAATCATCATATTTTCGGCACATTCATTAATTAAGGCATCCGGAAATAGACGTACAGTACAAAACAAGCATGTTTAAAATACGAATAGCCACTTGATGACTAGTGTAAATGCTTGAGGGCATACTACTGCTCGTGCCTGTCATCCACGGCTCTCGGTTCAAGGGCGAATAATAAACCCGCAGGTTGTTCCCGCTTGTGTGTGTGACGGCATGCTTCCACCACTTTGTGCCGGTTTCGGGGTACGGTCCCCTCTGGGCCACCTTCGGCGAACTGCGCAAACGGGCCTTTCCCGACCACTGGCCATACTACATCACGGGAATGCTCAACCTGCTCGATTTGGAAAACATAGTGAGTAACCTGATAACCTTCTACTCTTATTCGGTCGACCAGTCACTCAGTGGGTCCCTCTCACGGATGAAAGATGACGTTTGAAAAGGATAAAGCTAATTAAAAGAAACGTGATTCACAGGCATTACAGTCATGTGCACATTCCTTCAAACAATACTATAGCTTGAGAGCGAACAGAATACACCGCGGATAAAGCTGGACTTGGTGCCTGCATTCCAACGAGTAATTCGATTTTTCCGCGCGTAGCCCTTGCGTTCTCACGATGCGGCATCCGATTATGGTAAATTATTCGTTTCACAAATAAACGAAAGGTAACGGTAAACGTATGCTTAAGAAATTTCCTTCTCTGTCTGTTAAAACCGGTTATAAATAAGGAAGAGAAATCGTGCAAGGAGTCCTGGTTCTGCATGGCTATTATATTCTGCATGGGCGAGGATATGATTAGCGCAGAAGGTTCTATGCACCTGAATTTCTTTGAGCACGCTTAGAAAAGAAAAAAAACCCATAAAAACGAAGTGTGTCGGTTGTAGAGATGATGCAGTGAGAGAAACGGTCTAATTACATGAACATTCTATCGTATCGCCAGGCTTTACGGTGCAAGGAGCACACATTTTTTTTCTTTTTTAGATCTCTGAAACCCACCAGAATTCTTGCTTCAAATATCTAACAAATGCATGCTGACTACCGGTTAGCAGGCAAGCATTAGTGTAAGCATCTGTCACCAATTAGTACTTCCAAATAGCTCGAGCAGCATTTCACATTACCTGTACATGCTGGGCCCTTTCCTACCCTCTTACATATTCAACATGGTAGTCCTATTTATATCACATAAAAAATTGACAATCATACGGTTTTAACTCTCGGCTTGAACCCATGCAAGATGAAAGAGGAGGCCGGCCCAGGTTGAAGGCAGCCATAAGAGATTCATCAGAAAGCGCGTGTGATTCAGATCGCTATCTGTCCTCGACCAGGGGACACCAGGCGTATACTGGGCGGATAATGAAGAAACATTCTGACCGCTGCTCTTCCTTTCACAAGCTTTCCTCGGTGGGCGAGACAACTGATGCCGTCTTGAATCCTTTACCATGGTCAGATGAGCCAGCGCAATCTCTGTTCGGTAGCAGACCGTTAGCCGGCCACACTGGTCCAGTCCTCCTCTGTCTCGCCGTTCTCTCGCGATTTTCTTTCCGACGGACGGGTCTTCCGTTTTATTAATGACGCGCTCTGATATCTTCGCAGCAAAACAACAGACGGTTACCATTAATACGGATCATTCCTGCAAGCCAAAGCCGCAGCGCGTCCTCCGAGCCGCTACAAAAGGACAGCCCTGACTCGGCCCTCTGATGAATGCACGCAGAAGCTTACGCGGCAACGTTAGAGAACGGACGCGGTCATTTTTCTTGGAGAGAGAGAAAGCGTCTCCGCCGGCGAGTCTGCAATACGTTTGAGAAACAACTACAACGTCGCCTCTTGGGTTCAAGGGAGTGAGATAACGAGAACAGCTACTTTCCGCTTAATGGTAGATTTCAATAATAGAAGAAAGCGCGGTGGATTGACAGTAATCCGAAAGCATTGTGGAACAAGATTTACAGTCAAGTAACTTGAGTATGCTTTGTCTAGGGAATAGACAAGCGCGGGTCCCAGAAAATACAAACCTTCCTTGAAAGTTAGTTACAATTTTGTGACTAAACATACACGGTCACGTGCAGCATATTCCATCGACACCCTCTTCTTAGTGTATGCATTCTAGTAGAGGCACTGGGGAGGGTGCGCAATTTTGTAAGGCCGGAGAAGTTCAAACTTAGCGAGAACCACTTTAAGTATGTATAAAGCTACACTATACCATGTAATCACGCTACCGATAACGTCGTTACTGCGTTCTCTGTTTCCGTATTTCAGTGCAGTCCTCAGCATTGGTATACAGCATTGGACTTTCAAGTTTTCACAATCATGCTCTACTTCACACGGAGATTAAAAAGGCAAGCGCTTTATTTTAATTTTTTTAACAGCGGAGCTGTTTAAGCCGGGCGTAATGTGTCTGCTGAACCCAAAAATGAGGGCCGATCCTCGCGGTTATGCAGAAATGGTCTAAATGCAATGGCACGTAGCCCTGTGAACTAGCGAAGCTGAGCCTGGCTAAGTCTAGCTAAGCATGGTTGGGACTACTTAAGCTTAGTCAGTTATCAATAACCAATCCATAGCCAATCAATAGCTAATCAATAATAGATCAATAAACAATAATTTCAGGAGAATGCTGGGGATGACTTGGTAGTGCTTAGCCTAGCCCAAAAGCCAGGACAACCTAGGTGTCTATCAGCTCCGCTGTCTCTTTAGCATTGCACCTCCAGTGCAAGCTACGCTATTTTTTTTTGTCTTTCCAATACCATAATTAAAATTATGCTCAGATAATTCAACTCAAACAGGTATGTCGGCTGCCTTTGAAGCGATATCTCACAGCAACAAAACAGCAGAACATGTCCTAAGAACCAATACAGAGAGTCAAAATTACCAAGAATTCGTTCTTCCACCTTGGCCAGCGTGCGTGACATTAAGTGAGTCATGCTTTATTGAACAGCTAAAGGGCTACAGCATGTTCGACAACAGGTTAAACGAACTAACTGTTGCGGCTACAATATCACAGCACCGCTGTCACGTGCAGGTGCTCTCCTTGTTCACAATATTCCACTGTCGTCGTTGCACTTGAAGCTGGTAGTACGTGCAGTTTAGCATGCACCTGCGCGTGAAATTGCGAATTTATTCCGCATGACTTATTTATTTGCCAACAAAATAACTGCATCAGATATTATCATGTTTTCGATTTCATACTCCTAGACGAAGACTGTAACTAAATTGTACTCTTTCTTGCGTAAAATCCTCTATACTTAAAGGGAAAATGAGACATGCCCTAATCATAGCAACTGCTACAAAGGAAACTCATTGCTACGATTGGGTGGATGCTATATGATTGGGTGGATGTCACATTTTCCCTTTAATTACTTCACTCCTCCTAGCGGGTTTCCGCTGAGCTATTACGTCAATCGTCTATACTGTGGAGGATTGTGAAACGTCCGTTGCTACGCTGATTGTTCGCACAAGGAAATGGAGCGTTCCTGATAAAATTGAAGTCGAATCACTGGAGCCATAGCAATAAATCAATCGCGAAACGTGCAGGCACAGAATACCTGTTTGATTGAGTAAGTTTGCTGAAAATATAGTGCATGATAGCTGATGTATTGGAGAAAAGGCAGTAAAAAGGCTGTACGCAGTGTGGGAGGAGCCAATGCGAAATAAACGTGCTCGGTCATTCTATAAGCAGCTATCCCACTGCACAGACAACGAAATAACGAACGAAACCAGTCTAACAAACAGAAAAAAAAAGCAATGGGAAACTATAAAGGACAATTGTCCAGGGACTTTTTAGGTGTCGTGTGCCAACAATGAAACGATGATGTGCGTGAAGTCCGCAACATTCCCGGCAAAACTGCCGCAAGCCACAGTAGTCGCTGCTCGGATGCGGAACTGGAACACATTTTTATAATTGACGCCGAATGATGGGCTCTTGTAAGCACCAGATATCTGCTTATATTGTTCCTTTAATGAATGCGACAGGACTTCTGAATCTACTCGTTAAAGAGCAAGGAACGCTCTTTCTGCTTCACCAAAACAGTGAATAGCAACCACGAATGATGGACTGAATGTCTACTTCCTGTCGCTCTCGCTTTCCTTCAGGACTGGCAGCAAACGGCCGCTTCTCGTCATCATGGCGCTGTCGATGTTGTTCACCTACGTCCAGAATCATATGCTGGAACTTACTCCCGGACTTTTGTACTACACTCCTCTGGGAAGGTGATTGTGAACTTAATAACGTCTTATGAATTGTTTTGTATGACACGTTAACCGTGATGTCGAAAGATGCACGTTATAATCTGACGTTAGATTAAAACGCAAATGTGGTAATTCTTCCTTTTTTATTGTTGGTTTTTACACCATGTCATCTGACTCATGAGTTTCATAAAACGAATTGACTGCAGTGCGTGAAAAAAAAAGCATTGGTGAGGGGGGGGATTTAGAGTAACGATAGTGTAAATATTTTATTGACAAGTGTGCGCCTCATTGAGATTACACAAAGTAGGAGGCCCCACTTGTAATTCGTAGGACTGGGGTGCATAATTTCAGTCAGGCAACTTATACACCGAGTACGTTGTGCTTAGCCTCATTTTTTCTGCTTTTCCGCAGGCTTGTCGTGAGCTAATGATAGGATCCAGTAGTAGGAGCAAATTTGCAGGCTTCACTCGGTAGAAGCGGGGTACATCCCGGCGTCTCAATGCGCGTAGTTCGGGTTTTCCATCTATGACTATATGCGAGCAACGAGTTTTAGCGAAATCCCAGACGAGCTCGAGAAATCCCAGACCAGCAAGATCTAAAGTTTCTCCTTGCGTTCCGCAGACACAACTATGCAGGTTTCGTGTATTACATGCCGTACACCCACATTCCGAGCTACTGCGTCGGAATTCTCGCCGGCTACTACTACACGAAACAGCCTTCACGGAGACTGTCCAGGGTAAGCATAAAACACACTTGGCTATCTCCTCGTCTTCCATTCTGCTTTCTTCCAAATATGTAAGAACGGTCAAAGTCTCTCGCTACTTCTTGTCAGAGAAACTTTTTTCTCCCATTAAATGTCTTATTGCCGGGCTAGGCGGTGTTCGAGGATTAATCAAACCACTACAGAGGAAGCACAGGTGCATTCACAAACGGAGACTCATAGGGCACCCTCAGAAATGAAGCTGCGGAGCTGAAGAAAATTTCAGTTCCTGCGAACCAAAGTATTCTCCAGCGGATGCCTCTGAGAATCTCGTCAGTACAGGCAAGCAGCAAAACACGCCGCTGCCAAACAAAAATGTAAAAGTCGAAAAATAAGATAATGAAGAGACTCGGCAGAGCAACTTATTTGTTTTTGTTTTTCTCGTTTTTTTTTAGCAAGTAACCAGAAAAATATATTTCAAAATTTTCTGGCACAATTTCTGAGCGTTTAGAACAGGTAGTGTTCAAATTTACCATTCAGAGCAATGATTTTCCCCCTGAGTAATGCAAGTTAATCACTGGTAGGATTTAAAGAAGGAAAGAAACATATTGGCAAGGCTCTTCCTTGCGAAGTGGATTGTTCATGGTAATAAAATAGGTCACAAACCTAGTTGCGCATGGCCTACACTTTGTTCTTAATTTGGTCTGATAATTTTGAGAACATTGCTGAAGTTGGAGCTGCATCTACATTGAAACGAGCAACTCCACAGTGTTTATAAACAAGCTTGCTCATAGATGTTACCCCCTTGTCCGCACCCGGCAATATGTTTCATGCCGATTTACTTCCCCCTGTCAATTTTCCTTTACTTCCCTGTCACCATACTTACCGTCGTGAAACATGGGAACTAAATTGCACACCTAACCTGAAACTTTTACTCTGTCTGTAGAAATAAGTTTTTCTTCCAGGCAGTATCCAAGTAAAATTCGATTAATTATTTCCGAGTGCTTTCGTTTGGAACATTGCAAACTATTAGTCCGTTTCTTTAGTACACAAGATACTTAACTCCAACTCTCGTTTTCTTAATAACATATTTATGTTTCCACATCTGCACATTAAAAAAGCATAGAATGGCAATTGAAACCTTATCAGTAGTAGTAATTGTGTACCGATTTTACTCGTGCATTAACCTCGAATTCTGTGACAACTGAAACAAATGTAACCAGAAACTTCGAGCTTGCTTGTAAACGCTTTTATCTCTGTTATCAAGTACGATAATTTCGTCACGATCCTTGGCAATTTATTGCTTTTGATAGTAATGTCCATTGCTAAACGAATGTCCGTTGCTTTCTCAGAAATGTTTATTTTTTATTAAGCCTGTGGCTGACCTACTGTTACCTCCTTGTACTGGACCAAATACTAGCCGGAAATACTATTGGTCCAAAAATGTTTGTATGAATTTTTTTGTCATTGTACAATACAGCTCTGATTGATATGATTACTGATTGAATCCTGCACAGCGGAAAGTGGCCTTGATGTGGGTGGCAGCGGTAGCCGCCATCGGGTTTTCCCTGTTCGGTACCGTCCTGTGGACGGGACACGAGCTGCCATCCAGGGTCGCCACGGCTCTCTTTGCCGCCACCACTCGGACGCTCTATTGCGGTGGTCTTGCCTGGGTCATGTACGCCTGCCTTACCGATAGAGGCGGTAAGCAACTGCGCGATTTCATGCATACGTACGACACCAAAGAACCTCCACAGTAGTCTCTTTTAGGGGACAGATGTTACAAAAAAAGAAAGCTTTACTGTCTCTTCGTACGGTTGGGACTAACTAAACATCTAGTCCCTCGAATTCTCTTACTCTTCTCGCTCATTGCATAGCGAGGGCTTCGAATGTGGCAGTCTTGATGACATGAGGCATGCAGTATACGAGGGTTTATTGGACAGCTACCTGCTACTAAGCTTATCACGTTCTATGCAACACCTGCTGTTAAAACTTAGAAGGGTGTTCCGCATCCGCTGCCTTGGCCGTTAGGTGGCACTGGCTAATATTGCTTTCGGGCTAATATTGTACAAAAATACCCAACAAAGTGATTCGGAGGTTAGCTGCTGAAGGAAGGAAGGAAAGAGTGGAGAAGGAAAGGCAGGGAGCTTAACCAGTTTAGCATAACCGGTTTGCTACCCTATACATAGGAGCGGGATGGGGGAGAATGAAAGATGGGGAGGAGAGAGGTTACCTAATTGGTAAAGCTCCGCACGCGTAATGCGTAGGTTGTGGATTTGGATTTCACCGACGGCATGTTTATCTTTTCCCCCATTTTACATTCATGGTGTGTTTCTTCGAATGGTTGTGACTAACCGAAAATTGCGCTTCTTAGATCCTCTTATTAACAGTTCTCACTCAAAAAGCAAAGCAAACGTGCTAGCGTTAGTAACTTCAAAGATTTGTTTGGTTCAGCATAATTTAAAATGCAACCGCGCGACTTTGGACGATGACACCGAGGAGCATTTGGTGTTCACCCTTGTCTGCCCATCGGTTTACAACTTTGTCAAAAGTCGCGTTCTTACGTTTTGAATCGCGCCAGTGTTATTCAGAATTTATTTTCAAGTCCAGTTCATTAACCTCATACAAACCGCAAGGTTCTATATCTGAGTTTGGTACTTTTTTAGACGTGTCGGTAACTGTAATCTATATCGGCGCATTTTTGCGCACAAATAGAGGAAGAAAACACAAGTGTAACCTCGTGAGTTTGCATCCTCCATATTTGTGCTAAAAGCCACCGATGTGAATTATAATGTAAGGTTCATCCCTCCTGAGTAATTATTTCTCTCAGAAATGCAAACATCTTGAGTTACCTAGTTCAGCTTCAAAAATGCAATTGACAATTCTCTGGAAAAGAATACTTCGCAATCGTGAGAAGGGCCGTTATTTAAAACGGATCTCTCGTCCGCAGATTACGTTTCTCTCTCTGTAAGTGCGGTGCTCTGAGGAAGGAACCGCGAGCACGAACGCTTTCCGAGAACTATTTGGAAAACTTGATAGCCTCAGTGTTTCTCCCCAGCGAGAGTACGAGTATTGTTTCCATTCAATAGCCTCGCCTTGACCACCAACGAACCCACCCAGAACCTTCCACATAGCCGGGGTTCGGCGGTGGCAAAGGACAGAAATGGGAACAATACTTTTGGAGAGAGCGCGTGCGGGAACTTCACGACAGCATGAAATTTTCGGAATAATTGATAGTTCGCCAAAGGCGCTCGCTATCTCTCTTTCAGCCCTCAGAGGATACCATTTACAAGGGGGAATCGAGTCTGTGGGCGAGAGTTCTTGGTTGGAACACAGACACTTACAGAATTTCGTAAGCTGTTCATTAGAGAAAAAGGCTGTTCCAATTCGTCGTTATTTTCGGCGACAAAAAGCTAAGACTTTTTTTTCCCCGTCGCGTGGTTTGTGCACGCTTCCATTGTGTGGTGTGACGTTCCGGAACTGCACAGCGGCTTATGGGTGTCGCCGTAATGGAGGGCTCAAGGCTAATGTTGACCACCTGGTGTTCATTAACATGCGCCTAAATCCAAGGGCCCCCATCGAAGTGCAGCCACTGACACCAGGAATCGAGTCCGCGCGACCTCGTGCTCTGAAGCATGGTCGTCACAGCCACGGAATTCCCCGACCAGTTTGTATTTTGTTCCCTGCATTTTATTGCGAGTTCTCTTTAAAAAAAAAAAAAAAAAGGAAATGTTGGCAGGTCAAGTTGTCATGTCCAGTCCAGACATGCCCACTCTCGAGGTTTCTCAAAGTTTGACAGCCGTTGTAATACCACGAATTATTCTTAAAGATGCACTGTGTTGTCGTCGGAGTCGTATCGCTGTTCACAAATTGTTTGATGAATAACGTAGCTAGTCAGTTATGCACACGTTTCAAAGCGACGCAACGTTCAATATTTGCCGACATTAACTACACTAGGCGAGTTCGCGACCTCAAACTATTTCAAGAAATGAAACATTCCACCCGCCGTGGTTGCTTAGTGGCTTTGGCATTGCGCTGCTAAGGACGAGGTCGAGGAATCAAATTCCGGCCGTGGCAGCCGTATTTCGATGGGGTAAAAATGCAAGAACTTCCGTGTACCGTGCATTGGTCCGAGTTAAAGAATCCCAGATCGTCAAAATTAGTCCGGAGTCCCCCACTACTGCGGGCCTCGTGATCAGATCGCTGTTGTGGCACGTAAAACCCACGAACTTAATTTTTCTTCGACGAGTAAGGTTCTGAATTATCCTGTTTGTTTCTTGTTTCTGTAATGACCGCCGGTGGTGTGTGATGCGCAGGGTTCCTGACCAGTTTCCTGGCGTGGCCCGGATGGGCTCCAATCAGCAGGCTTTCCTTCTGCATTTATATTATTCACGATTTCTTGCTCTACTACCAGTGGGTCAGTTTCCCGGGCAGAGTTAACGGAGGCTACTATTTCATGGTAAGCATGCTCACCATTTTCAATTCCAGCCCGCGAATGAAACAGCGGCGTTCTGCATCCTCCTTCTAGAGCGCAGCGTCACGGGCCGATGTAAACCGGAATAATGCGTATGGGACGGCCGTCGAATTATTGCGGAAGGGGCACAGGAGCAGTAGAGTCGAGCGAATTCGTACAGGCGGCTGCCGCATCACAGGAAGGGTTGACATAACGGCACAAAGAGTTTACTACACCAATCCGCGAAGAAAGCTATGGCGCTGCGAACGTCCAGCTGCCATGAGCAGAGTGAGCGCTGCGGAGGAACTAGCGATAGCGTTAGCCATCACGACGAGACCGCAGTGGGATTGCGTCATAGTTCTGACGGACTCTCAGACGGCATGCAGAAATTACTCCAGGGCCAAAATTTCCAGGGCTGCACATCGCATTCTGAATGGAGCGCACCAGCTGCCACCATACATACAAATCGTGTGGACTCCGGGGCATGAGTCCTTACGCGGCAATCAGCAGGCACACGCCTACGTCCGAGCGCATGCACACCGGGAGCCGCGAGATGACCGCGCCGAGCAGTTCCAACCAGAGCCCATACCATTAACCTACACTCACATCCTACAACACTATCGCCTTTCACGAAGAACGCTACCCCCACCTCATAATTCTCTAACGCGAGAGGAGGCCGTAATATGGCGAAAACTCCAAACAAACACATATCCACATTTGAGTCTTTACCACGCCTTACACCCTGCGCTGTATTCCTATAAATGTCCACACTGTGATCAATGTGCAACACTTTACCACATGGTATGGGCTTGCGCAAACACACCACAGCTAACACCCATAACACACCCCACCACACGGCAATGGGAGGCAGCGCTGTCCAGCTCCGACTCGACGGACCAGCTCAACCTGGTCAACCGAGCGAGAAGGGCCGCTAAGGCCTCTGGACTCTTGGACTGAGGGGACCACCCACTGCAGAGCAGAGGAGCTAACTACGCTCGCGTGCTCTTTTTATTAAAGTTTATTCTCTCTCTCTATCTCCAGCAGCCATGGGAATTATGGGTAGTACATGGATTGGTCTGATATTAGCGCTCATGGCTTCAGACGTTCTTTTAGTCTTTCTATTTGCCAAGAAATCATACTTACTAAAAGCATGATCTCAATGGGTTTCTGTGGAAATGGACAATCATTGTTAATCGTTGCATTTACAACGCAATTTATTCTTAAGGGTTATCAACTTCTGAAAGTCGTTTCAAGCCAGAACGGCCAAGTTTGAGGAAATCTATGTATTATAGCCCATTATAACCCTGCTGGCTGCACAGCTATACTTGTAGCTTCCGTAGACATCAACGCCAGAGTTCAATTATTATTATTATTTTTTTTAGAAATATCATGCTCCCACTTCATTTCAACGCGCTTGTGACACTACGCCGCAGTTCACTCTACATTCAAAATGAGGAATTTGATGTTTCGGGCATGCAAATGGAGACGTGGCCATCGTCGCGCGATGTTTCATAATCATCATGTATCCGGTGGTTCTCATAAACCGAGCCTTTAAAATTAGGTTACCAACTACGCCGTTGCACATTTGCCAAGTTATTTTAGAAGCGTTCGTCTATATAATACGGAGGACGTGCATGCTTAGGTAACAGCTGGCTGAGGCTGTAGCTCTATGTTCTACAGCTATGGAAAGTAGCAATAGAACATTTGCGCAGCGCTGCTGTATCAGCGCATGCGTGCTTGGTTGCTCGGCGTGGCGCATCATGGTGAGGACGTTTTAATGAGCGATTCACTAATGGGCTAACTCATTTTTTTCCCCCTTCTGGTGGGCGTGAGGACTGCTAAGGCGGAAGACTGACGAGGCAAACGTTATTTGGCCAGCGGAGGACTGCAGGATAATCCGCGTTTTTTGCGAGAAGCTTATACGCCAGTCTAAAAAAAAATCCAAACAACGTCGGTGTATGGGACCATGCTGAAAATGTGATAGCAAGCGATGCTCTAAGATTAATTCAGTAGTTTTTCGACGATGAAAAAAGTCTGCCTTAAAGAAAGAGCCATGGAAAATGTAGTGCCCATTATCTACTGTACACCTACGTTCACAAAGCTCTTGGGGAGCACAACATTGCCCCTCGACTGAAGAACATAGCACTCTTGAAGAACCCTCCTTGTAGATTCCCACGACCGCAAGTTGCTTGAGAAGCACGCCCTCAGCCATGTGCATTCCATAGTAGACACAGTCTGTGAGTGGTTGCAAAATTTTTGCCAAGAAATCTCCGAAAGGCGGTGCTGCAACGCATCTCTCTTGAGCTGGAGCGTCGAGTGGAGGAAAGTTGTCTCCGCCGGGGTTCCACAAACACACCTCATCAGAGACACACATCACTAATGGCATAAACAGAGCGTAGGCTCCCAATTTATTCGACGACGACAAATACTTCTTTTGGCATCTACGATGTCCCAGAGCGGCACATGTTAGGACGCTATGGCGGATGCTGTAGCGTACGTTTCCGTACAAATTTTGGTCAAACTGGGGTTCCTTAACGACCACCTGTGTCTAAGTGCGCGAGGGCTTTCATCATTCTGCCTACACCGCTTTGATAAGTTTTGCACACTAATGCATAACTCGCTAAAGTTTAATTACTCTCAATAAATGGAGCGCCGTGTAGGAACCACGTTCAACGTTGTACGATTACACAGTCCGTTGTCAGACGTTTTGCTTGCTTTTTTTTTTCGTCGTAGCTTTGCACTTGACTATATCGCGTATAGTACTATATGAACCACATTCCACCTAAGCTATGAGCTTCGTCACTCATTATACACTGCTTTTCTCGCGAAGCATATGGCCCGTCCAACAAGTCCGCGCACCATTCCGCTTGTACCATGTGCGATAACTTCATCCTGAGAGGAGGCTGCAGCAGCCGTCTCACCAGCTCGCAGACGTGCACAGCAGCCCTACGGAAACACCTTTATCGATAAGTTTGCGGTATAGTTCGAAAGCATTATAAGAATTATTTCTGTTGGTCGCTTACCCTGCATGTGCCCGACTATCAACGAGCTCGCATTTCATCATGCGCGTTACACGTACAGGTCTACAGAGCGCAATAATGAGAAAATCCCAATGCACCATCATTATTGTCTGCAATAAGGTCACCGCTACACAGACGCCTCAAATTATATATGCGTATATGCAACGTGTGGGGAGCCCCCACGTTATATATATATATATATATATATATATATATATATATATATATATATATATATACACACTTTTTTAGATCAAAGTGGTGTCTCCCAAAGAAACAAAGTACGTAAACTGCTCCGGTAAACTGTGCAGCGTGCCGGAGACTAAAGATCGTGCGGGCGTGGTCGCTTCAGCCAAAAATACTAGGATGGATAACGTAGAGCCCGCATTTGACAGACATTTCTTGAAGACTTTAGCAATGCGAACACTAAGTAATGCTGCTTTGACTCGAAAGCGTAACGAACTTGTAAACAGAAAAGAATAGCCTGAAACACACACGGGAGACACCGCAAAAGAGATAAGTTCGGGTCACTCGGGCAAAAAGGTTTTTTTTATATAAACAGCCTCAAGTTTCCAACATAGCGGAACTACTGTGAATCACTATCTCTACATGCTGAAACTATAATACAGTGCACTACGGCAGATTGTGCAGTACTTAATCAACAATGGTATAGATATATACTGCTCAAAGGACACATTTCTTGTGTAGCAATTTCTCCCGTTGTCTTTCACGCCTTCCATTACCTCTCTCATCGAAGGAGTCAACGAAGAGTGCTAGCGCTTCAGTGCTCGTTTCGCATCGTCGTATTTTTATTAATATTCCAGAGAGCAGAATATGCTAATGCAGATACGCACGCGCTGAGGATCACAGTGCACGATTCGCTCTGTCACCCGCTGGAGGGGCCTCCGCCGACTCGCGTTAAAACCCTGTAGCGTCGTGAAGACATTAAAACTGTGATCAGGTACTCATAAACCAATATATACGTATATAAAGTCATGTTGGACTTCTAAAGAATCGGCTTGCGGTTTGGAAGCCGCCTTGGCTCGTTCCACATCGAGCTAAGCTGCGGTACTCAGTCTTACAACAACCTCCCAGCATTATGAAAGCTATATAGCCATAGTCAGACAATCAACAGTCGAAGTTACAAAGTTGTCTCCATTGTCCCCAGTTCGCGATCACCCGATGCGTCGGTGTGTTAGTTCACAAACACGGGTTACCCTTAATTTTTAATATTGCTTTGAATTTGGTCTTTGATAGGGTGAAGAAATTTCCAGCTTACGCAGGACTGAATGGTTTTACAGAGAGAGATTTTACGCTCCAAGGCCCTTCACAATTTTAGCGAAATGACGCACAGTGTATTGCTCCGGCGCGACTGACGTTCGTGCAAGCAGTGGAGCCGCTGGCAATGCGAAAGCGCCCCAATTTCATCCCGTCGAGAAGCCATCGCGAAGTCCCCCTTAAGCGCACTTCACGTGGGAACTCCCGATGCGTTCGGGCACTTCTACCGTCAGTCATGGCTGCTCGGAGCCTTTAATAAAGTTCGCTTCCACGGCCACGGTTATAGGCGTTCCGCGACGCCGAAGGTACGAGAGGTCACGTGGAGCACATTTACGACAACAAAAGAGAAAGAAAAAGAGGAAGAAAAAAACGAAAGGCTGAAGGGGAGAGCGGCCAAAGTTATTAGATGCAGCTAGGCCAGAATGCGGGTAGCTGTCTCGGGAAGCACAAGGCAGGGAAGTGACACGGCTTTCTGAGGACCAGGAAATCAGCAAACCAAATTAACTAACTTAATCAAAGACAACCTTGTCGATGTCACTCAAATTAATTTGATTTGAAATGAAAAAGCGTTTCCGAAACACCAATTCTTTCCAACAATTACATTGGTTCCGAATATTTTGACATGCGCATTGTAATATTGTAATATGGCTGAATCGGTCATAATCGGGGATCGAAGTTAGTGAACATTTTGAAAAAAAAAAACAAGGAAGACAAGCAATGTTTAATACCAAAAAAGATCTAACAGCGCTTGTTTTATTGCGATAGAAACTATGTGGACACTCCAATTGCGTATTTCCGCCATTGGCGTCGCCGTGATGTTCCGTATAAACTCCAAATGTGATAACATCATCGCCGCGCGCCGCATGCGAGCGAAATGATGCGACGGTGACCCGACCATGGTGGCTCAATCTCGCGCGCGCATGAGAGGAAAGTGGGGAGAAAGCGCGCCACCTTCCATCAGGCGCAAGGGAGGGGAGCCCGAAGGTCAATTCTTCAGTGTAGCGTTTTGACAGCGAGTGTGCGCGATCATCGAGTGAGCCGTGATGTTCAGTGTAAAGTCCAAGTGCGATAACATCGCGGTCGCGCGCTGTATGAAGTAGGTGCGAGCGTAAGCTTTCGAGGTATCGGTAACAGAGAGAGATGGTGGCTAGATCTCGCGCGTGCCAAGGGGGGAAGCGTGCCTCTTCAATCACGCGCAAGACAGCAGGAGGTGGGGGGCATTCTACTCCGGTTGTGGCTGTTTAGGACGCTGGCTGAGCGCGACCGCGCGGACCCTATATCTTGAAAGCGATCTGCGGTGGGTCCACGTGCGCTGAGGGCTGGTGGCTTCGTGTGCGCTGCAATCTCGCCGTTTAGTTGTTGGCGTTGGAGCGAGTCACAGCACGAAGGCCATTTCGCTCTCGCTGCTGTTGCTGCCGTTCTTCCTCGCGCCAGCGTTCTGACAACGAGTGTCCGCCATCAGCGAGCTAGATCTTTTCGTGTATCCCTGTGCGCGCTTGACAACCTGCTCGGTAATTTAGTCAGCAAGAGAATGTTTAACGCAGTTTATGCAGCTGATAAAAACACTAACCTTAATTTGCTATCGCAATCAACGCTTCGTCTTCCGGGTTAAAATGTGACTTGTTATGAAGCAGTTGCATTCCGTAGGCTCTAAATAAAATATAAAAATACAGCATTTGCAAAGGATTTGGAAACAAAGAAATAAACAAGAAAAAAATGACAGCAGATCCACGAGGTGAATGATGATGAGTGGGCGAAGCTCCGGGGGGAATCATCGGATCTCCCGCTTAAGGGGACGCTAGCACAAACGCGTTAGAAACGTGCAGTACTCTCTAGTAAGGGGGAGCGGCCACAGCGTCTTACGCAGCCATTTACACATGCCGGAACGTGCACCGCGTTTGCCGACGCCATCACATGACTGCCGAGAGAGTATACCCCCCGTATTCATAAACGCTCCTCGACTTGAACTTGACTTGCCACCGCTTTGGGCAGCGCGTTCGAAACGCGTTGAAGGTAAGGTGGAGAGGCCACAGCGTCTTACACCAGCTTCTTACACGGGCCGTAACGCGCTAGCACAAACGCGTTAGAAACGCGCTAGAAACGCGGCCTTTCGTTAATGTTGGGTATTTATAGCCATCGTGGTGCGTTTGTCCATGTCCGCTTCGTGGCGTAGTGGGCTAACGCCGCGCGCTCGGAAGCGAGGGGTCCCTGGTTCGATTCCGCGCTACGGACACAACTTCGGAATTTTTTTCTCATTTTTCTAAGACTGGTTACACACTACTACTACCACTACGACGGGGACGGAACGGGTGCCGCCATAAGGAGCTTCGCCCCTAAAAGGAGGCTGGCTTAAATATATCCATACAAATAGAACTATCTCATGTGGAAGCGATGGCGGAGCCGAACAAGAGCGCAGGCGAAGCGCAGTTGTGCTCTCGAAAGCCGTTCTCTTCCAGATGACCGTGGTGGCCGGAAACTGCGTCGGCTCGTTCGTGATGGCCTTCGCGCTGCACGCGTTCTTCGAGAGGCCTCTCAACCTGATGGCCAGCGTGCTGGAGGAACGCTTCCTGCCGTCGCGGAGGTCCGAAGCACTGGCCGCCTCGGCGCAAGAGGACGGCGTCGTCACCCCCCGCAGAGTCACCACCGTCAGGGGCCGCAACGACCGCACCAAGCGCCTCTAAAGGGACGCACGTCCCAAAGGATAGCAGACTCGGGGACAACTTTTCTTGCCAGTGCAGGGAAAGCTATGGGTCCCTACTCGCAAACAAAAGAGTTCCCTAAATTCATTAATAATTTTCACATTTACTGAGGGGCGCGTTTGTAGCTGAGGGGCGCGTTTGTAGACACATCTGATAAAAAAGTTCTCACAAACATATGAGATCTAGATATGGTATCTTCAACGGTAAAATCAATAATCGCCAAATTTTATTAAGCATCCAGGGCTACATAGAAGGTTGTGAAGACGGGCAACGGGCGTACACAGCGTGTAAAGAAAACCGAAACTGGTTGCCGCACTAATTGGCGGAGTAACACGATTGTGCAGAAGCTTCGCTTCACTGCCAAGATGAGTTGTCTCCGAGTGTACGCCGTAGAAACCTTATGTACAGTCACGTGCCTGTCGACTGGCACAGGATGGAGCGCAGCCATCGGGACTCCTTTGTTCACCACCCGAGGCGACACAGTTCACGGTTGTCGGAAGCCTGACATATTTACGTAAGCCTCTGTCCTGCCGGCAAAAACGTGATAACGGCACAAAAAATATTTAAAATAAAATTAAATGAAGGGCCCCCGTTTGAAATATATCTTATGTAACAAGCCGGGACTGAGAGGCACGCTTTGTTGTCGCTCGAACTTATATGTCCTCTTGTTCTGTTCCCTAGCAACAGAATTGAATTCGCCTTTCATTTACAAAGAAATATGACTTCACGGGGTGACAGGGCTAAAAGCCTGGTTTAGGTCTCGTCACCAGACCCGGGCAAAAATATCAAAACACTAAAATATGAAGGCGGAGTTACATCTTGTCGACAACAATTCTTTTGTCGCTGTCTCCTTTCAACTGTTCACTGCAACATGCTTTGTTCTCGTTTAAAAATATCCGCCCATAAGCCTTCTTTGGCTTACATAACGTACTTTTTTATTTGTATTTCACTTCCTTGCTCACTTTAATAACTTAACTTCTATGGGCAATAACTGCTTTTTGTTTGAATTTCCTGTCTCCGTGCGTATTAAGGCCTTCGATGTGCGAGTGCTTAATCCGCTCTTGCTCGAGCCACATTTTGTCTTGCAGTACAAAACAAACGAGCAAAGTTGAAATAAACGAGTTTTCTCCTTAACACCGAGATTAATGTGTTTTCCTCTTAATTCCACCTCGACATGTCTTCAAGGTAATTTTTCTTCATGAAAAAAAAAAAAAAGATCAAAGGTACTTTCCTCTATGCGAAAACAATTTTACTTCTTTTTGTGACGCAGGATCGTTCTCCACAAAAGATAGTGAAAACCGTTAGTGCACAAAAAAATGGTAGCTGAAGTCTTTGCTAAGTTGTAGAAGAAATGTTTATGTATGCAGCCAGATGACTAATTAAACACACTCACTCTAACTCATTCTCCACGCACTTTTGCGAAAATTGCTTTATTGCTGCAGTGCGTTCATTCACTTTATCTCGCCATTTTTTATCCATTGAACAATTAAAAGGTTGTTCAAAAGTCAGCGACCACATTCTTGTACAAGCTCTACAACCTTGTATGTAAATAAATAAATAAATACCTATATGGATGCACGGCGAGAGCTCCGCTGACAGAGATTGCATGCTTCATTCTTGTGTTTTCTAATATTTGCTATTTATATAGTTCAGTTTAACTACAGTGTTTTTACTAATGAAGCCTGAGATACCTAATATTTTTTTCTCAGGGCCCAGTCGTATCTCGGGGACAATAAGAAATTTCATTTACCTAGATTTTATCCCAATCATATTCACTACACAGACCAGCAGGTATCATGTATGGTGACAAAAGCAAAGAGACTCTAATGTAAATTCAACGGCTTCTTTGAAGCAGATGATAAGCAATATCAAATTGAACTGGAATAAAATTCAATTTATGTACTGCCCTGCAAATGCCACTTTTTTCCAGTTGCTGCATCTTGCTATGGCACTCGCCCTTGTGCGAGTCAAAGGCGTTCGGTTCCATTCATGTTCTCCTTCAACAAAGGTGACGCCCACTTTGCCCACGGAAAAATGTATCCCGTGCTTGTGTCGTGACATGGACAGACGTCAGACGTTGATATAACGCTCCATGTAGGTTTCCTGATCCTTGTTTGTAATTATGACGCTTATTGATTATTATTATTAGTAGTAGTAGTAGTAGTAGTAGTAGTAGTATTTATTTTTATTTACTTACTTCTTTTGCCCTTGATGTATTATGATGATGTATCAACTGAGCATGCACTAATTTCCTCTGTGGGAATTTGCGGCAGATGAGATGCGGAAGATGGCGCTTGCTCTCCTATATCCATGGTGCATCGACAACACTTTCGCAAGCACCAGCTACTGCAGGAACCGTAAAATATCGCCTTGAAAAAATTGGCACGCCAGTACTGTCTACCTCAACGTCTCCACAGCAACGCATTTTATACCAGAAGAACGTAAGCTAATGGAGCAAAATATATTGGTGCTTGACATATTGCACTAATTAGTGTTAAAACTCTGCATGTACATCCTTTAAATTTCTCACCCAACCCTGACTCGAATAACAGATACACACTATATCTGTTCGAATTCCCTTGAGGAGCCAGCTCATTGAATAGCTACCGGCGACAAGGATAAGTTCGTAGCGCGTAAACGCTAATCGATACCAGTCAGCGCAATACATAACCATTCTGGCCACAGCGCAAGATCACCGAAATTTCGCTTCCCATTGTGGAAGAGCACTTGTGGATAGCATGGCCATACAAATTTTTGATCATTATTTAATGCGAGCTGGGTAGTACATGCCGGTTTCATCGCTAATTTAACGTATTTGCAGCACGTGTGACCCATGCTGACGGTCGGCTGCTATTTTACATTAGAAAACACACAACAACACAGGGCTGCCTGAAACAAGTTTCGTCTAAAAGACAAGAGAGATTAACGCTTTTCTGCTTCTAAAGCGCAGATCAATTCTGCACTTTTTCATATCTTGGATCCCATGCTTAGAAGCTCGATCCCAGCCGTGCAAGGTATTAGAAACGTCCCGTATTGTTTGCGTATAAGAGCGTGACCTGATTTGAATTTTCCGGACATTAAACAATGGCATGAACGAAGCACGGCAGCCCTTGATAATAAGCTGAAGCACACTGCAATAACAGGGCGCCAGGAGAATAAACATGCCCATTTTGCTGTCATTGGACATGCTTCACGAACATATGAGACAAACTAAACAGCTGTAATTTATCAAAAAAAAATACCTCCACGTGTGCACGCGCTTATATCTAATTTTAATTCAATGGAAATTCCCGTTACTTAATTAAACCCGTCGCGTTGAAGAGAGTGCGCCATCGAATATTATGTGATGTAGTTTCTATAGCGCGGTTAATTTTGCTTACACGGCAATAACAATAAAACACCATACAGTTGCAGGAGCCCCAGCTTTCCATACCCGAATAACTTTAGGCCCCACTGAAAGAAGTGTTAGAAGCGAGAACGCGATGTATTTGCCAGGCTTGTTAACAACGTCGACGAGATATTCAGCACAGCAGCTAGCGTGTTGTATACGTAGGCTATAACCGAAGGCGGGTTTATATTCCAAGCATGGATCGGTCTTTAGCCAAAAACGTACATGCGCAATAACTCACTGAAAGGTAACAGAAATGCAAATCCTTAAAAATAGCGTAATCTCTTGAAATTAACATAATAAAAATTGAAGCGTATTTTCCCCTTTGATTGAAAATTACGCTGTCCAGGAAGAGCTCTAACGAACATTTTGCCTGCCATGACATTAACTTACTGAGAATGAGAGCAGGATGCCTGCATTGTGCCGTGGATTGTGCACATATTAACGCGTTCAGCGTTTTTCTTTTTGTTTACCTTTTTTTCTAATTCCGCTTTCTCATCGGTTTTGTCGGTGTAGCCTTGTCTGCAGTAGTAGTAGTCAGATTTCCTATATGTTGCGTAGCTAATTAGAAAGAAAAAAGGTTTCGTAAGTTGCCTTCCTAATTATTATCCAGAGCTTTAAGCAATTAATGCACCGACAAAGAAGCGACTTTGCGAAGGGAAAATAACGCTTCTGGTTTCCTTGAACCGGAAAGCTACACAAAAGAAAGAAGAAAAAAATCCGGGCTTTCTGACGGCTGGCTGTAAGCAAAGCGCACCTTCCTCGGCCCTTCCGATGGGTGCACACAATACGGCCATTTGCATGTCATACTCGTCTGTGACGCTGCCCAGTAACCGCAGAAACTCGTGGGTAAAAAGGAAGACAGCACGGCACGAGGGTTGCTCGTTGAATGCATTACCGGAGAGCCCCGGCTATTTGCATTCTGATCCGACGATGCGCTGCTTCCGTTGTCACAAGAGCTGAGGGAAAAGTATCCCCTGAAGAGGCTGCTTCCGGGGCCGTGGTACCATCGTCTCCCGTACGCTATGGCGAGAGAGCGCCCTCCAGCGGTCTTCCTTGGGATGCAGCGACGAGACTTCCGGTGCAGACGCTTTTCAAGGGAAACCTAACCTCGGACTCGACACTGATTTCCGCTCTCATATGATATGTGCGCGACGCGGAAACGGTCTGATCTGACACCCCAAACGTGACCGACGAATTTAATATATTTCACTAATCGCGCTTTACGTTACCACATCGTCGCCAGCAAGACTTCATTTATTGAAACTTCGTTTGGTTCTTCCCTTAACGGACAATGGCGAAAAGTAGCGACATTGAAAGATTGTGAAACACTATGTTTACACATGGCTAGTTACAGGTCTAATTTCCCAATTTACTCCACTTAAAATTAAAAGAAAAAGACATCTAATTTTCTTAGTAAATTAGGGTACAAACTTAATGAAATGTGGCTCTTAGAGGGATAGAAAAAATACAGACATTAAATATCAAATTTGATCGTACGGTGATAGCTAATTAAAAAAAAGACCGCATATCCACGAAGTGAATGATGATGAGTGGGCGAAGCACCGGGGGATCATTCGGGTAACCGTGAATCCCGCGTACATTGCCCACTCGAACATGCAAATGAGTGACAACACATGTGTACAGTATATATAATGTTGTTTTGTTGGTCGTATATGGTATTGAGGTGCGGAGTTCGTTTTCCCTTCATTAAGACTGCCTTGTGATCAGTGCAGCAGCACGGCGACGCCGGAGCTTCGTGTACATATACTATACATATATGTATATCTATATATAGCCTTATACATATATATATATGTACATGTACATGTATATACTGTACATGTGTACAGTATATACAGCGCTTATATAGCCCTAGCGCACCGCAGCGCCCCTAGCGGTCTCCATGCAAACCAGAGCTATGGACGGAGAACAGACGACGAGGGACAAGGCTCGGCCCTAAGGTGCTTCGCCCCTACAACTGAAACGACCCTAATCCTTGACGTAGGTGTCTGCTAGTGGCACTCGCGCCTCGGCGTTGTTGCACCCTGGTGTAGGGCGGGAAACCGAACTTGGAGGAGCGAGCGAACGGAACTGGCGGGAAAGCGCCACGTACAGAAGAGCGGGCGAGGGAGCGAAGGAGGTCGAGGAGGGCGCGACGCGTAGCCCCCTAGCGGACGGCGCACGAAGCGCACCTTACGCGCCCCTCCGCCGCTGACGTGAGAGCATGCAACGAAAGAAGCGAGAGAGGAGGGAGTGACGTAACCCCTCCGCTGTGTTAGGCAGGTGTTCAAGGTGGTGTGTAGCTCTAATTAGCTTGTTTTTATTTTAATTAGTAATGAACGGTTACCCCAGGTTTAAGTGTGACGTCACTGATGACGTCACTTCTGGTCTTGGATTTTTACGGGAACATGTAGTGACACAGTGGGTATCTAAAGTGTGCGATTGTGTGCTTTGGTGTACAGCAATTTATTTTTCGTAATTAGTTCTAATTATTCCTGACACTTATTGCCTCTTTACTGTACTAAACCTATGCTCTGATGGCCTATCTATCATCAACCATAAGTAGAACCATCGATATCACCTGTTTTTATTTTTGTGATTTATTTTTAGCTTCGTCCCACCTCTGTGACAAACCGGAAGTCGGTCCCTAACAGGAAGTTGCTGCGCAATAAACAAGAGTGTCACTCGGTGCTCGTGCCGCTAATAATTAAAAATGACAATTTAACACAAACATGCAACCAATGTACAGCGACGGGTACAGAAATGCGAACTAAACACTGCTAACACTAACTGAAATAAACATAAAAGGAAAACACCCACGAATTTTGCTTTTAAAGATGTCCGAAAAAAGTGCCTTTAATTTTCTTTTCAAAATGTTGATGTGCTGCCCAAACTGCACTGGCATCTGCTACACTATTGTTTAACTTCTTTCTTTTTTCGTTTTCCTTTTTCCTTTTTTTTCTTTTTTCTATCAATTAGGAGGAGACAAGCAGTCCGCGTCTAACAGGCACCGATATCTTCTTGCATACAGTTAACACACACACACACACACACACACACACACACACACACACACACACACACACACACACACACACACACACACACACACACACACACACACACACACACACACACACACATATATATATATATATATGTATATATATATATATATATATATATAAACTTAGAAACCTCTAACATGCCCCTGTCAAGTCCATAATCCTGATCGCTTGTTTCTTTCTATTTTTCATTCGGTCATTATTTGCGCATGATTGCGTCAATTCTACAGACAGTTAATCTTCATATGACAATTATTTGCAAGATAGTCAGTATAAATAAATGCATGGCTGGTATGGGAAATTTTATGAAACCTCTCATGTACTCACTAAAATACACATATCAGTTTTCCTCCTGTAGTTGAGATTTTCGGAACACGATACTTCATTAGTTCGTGAAAACTTTCACTCGGCTATTTTCTTCAGTAAAACTGAAACGATGAACACTCCTGTTTGATGACCCAACAAAGTCGATATTTTCTTTTATTAGCAAATATCAATCCAAATTAGGCACCGCTTGCGAAGCCTCATCATCGCTGCGCTCACCGTTTGTTTGGACTGGAAGAAATGACAGTTCAGCCGTCGTTAATGCAAGTCCCTCACGACTCCGAACACGCGAAACATGAAGACGAATGCAAACGTTGTCTTAAAAGTCGTGAAATCTTTACTTTCTATTATTATTATTTGATTTGAAAACATATATACACTTGGCCAGAAAGGAAAGGGAAGGCTGGCAACTGCCACCGGAAGGGGCACAACGCCTGCCTACTCTTCAGAAACGAGGATACAGAAACATAGAAATGGAAGACAGGAAGAAGGGCAGAAAAGAAAGAGCAAGATGACAAATCTCAAAGAATAAAGCAGAACACAGACAGTACAGGTCACACACAGCAGGGCCGGTCACTGCAGGTCACGCTACTAAAGAATGTTAAAATAAAAGAAATAGTGTCTGAGGTCTTGTCATTTGAAAACAGAAATAAGCTACAAACGTGAACCTAAGTTAGCTACTTCTAGAAAAGTAAGGAGAGCGCGACGAGACTGATCGCGTCTGCAAAACAGCATAAACGCATCTCGTTGACTTTTGATCAAGCGCAAGAACATCGGCATACTAATGCACCTGGCGAAATTTCAATCAAATCGTTTTGTCAATTTGTTCAATTATATTGCGACAGACGAAAGATCCGCACCAAGAGTCGAGCAAGCTCATCACTTAGATCATTAGATCAAATATAGCAGTACCCGCGCACAAGCGCTAGACACGGTCGAGAATGTGCCCCTGCACTTTTTCAAAGCTTGTACTACATGTGCTCCTACTTCCATATCCTAGCCAGCATGCTTCGTACTCCATATTAGTAACCATCCACCATCATTTCCCAACGTTATTGCCCAATCTAGAAATAGAACGCATTATATCCATTAGGCGTCGCAAGTGCAACGCATTCAATCTAAAGAATTTTTCGGTTGACCCTTACCGAGATAGAGAGATAATTTATTTGAAGGAAGGCAGAGAGGTCGGCCTGAGCTAGCCTTACCGAGCGCGCTCGTGCCACGTACGCGTTGCTACGTTGACGTATGCTTTAGGGTAACAGCCGCACACTACGATATAAATAGTCGATATAGTTTGTATATGCTACATATAGATGCATAGCATGCGGGCAACCTCATTTGGGCAACCGGAGACACTCACCCTATCGTTCCGGTTCACGGGCAGCACCTGCGAAAAGAAGAAGCAGGAAGAAAAAAAGTAAGGCCAACTATGAGAAGCTGAAAAGCAGCGGCCGACAGACAGCCGATTGCATCACTGGCTAAACGTTGCGCACATGCAGAGAGGCGCACACAGAAACTGCGTCGCTGGTTCGGCGTAAACACCGTTCGTCTCATGCCAGAGCCCACAATGCAGAACCTAACGAGAGGGTGTTTCATGGGTGCTTTCTTTCCATGTGGCCAAATGCGTCAGATTCGTTGTAGATGTCTGCTGCGTATGAAATCAACAAATACATGAATTATTCCTTCTTGTTGCTTGCCAAGGAGCACCATTTGTCTTTGTTAATGAAGTCCAGTAGCGAAGTAATCAGACCGCATTTGCGTTTGCTTTCTTCGTTCATTCTTTATTTTTCTGTTTTCGTCTGCGTGAGAGGTAGAAACAGTTAACGCGGTGAGACAAAAGTAAATAAATAAATAAATAAATAAATAAATAAATAAATAAATAAATAAATAAATAAATAAATAAATAAATAATAAATAAATAAATAAATAAATAAATAAATAAAATAAACGTGCCGTTGCACTAAGCAAAAGTAAGCACCCGTGAATGAGGTGGCAGTTTGCATGACGAGGCTAACCATTCCTAATGAGACTTTCGTTTATACGCTGGAACTTGCGTTAGCGAGTTCTCCCTCCATGCTTTCGCATCAATGGCAACAGAAAGGTTAAACGATACCCAGCGGTAAAGGGAAATGGGTTACATGGCGAGAGCCTGACGGCAGGGTAGAATTAGTACACAACTTAACTTATAACGCGTATTATGTGTATATTGTTGCGATACTACAGGTGCTTATGAGAGATCGCGTAAAGGAAGTCCGGCATCTGCATGGGCAGGTTACCATCTTGGTCTCTGGCAGCACTGCTCTTGTAAATACATCGTAGTTAGTTCCTTTGCTTATGTCTTTCCACACGTAACAATATTTATTACTGCGGGCACTTCAGCATAATGTTCTAAGTGTAGAACAAATATTAGCGTGCGTGCGCGTGCGCGCGCGTGTGTGTGTGTGTTCCCTCCTTTTCAGAGGAGGCCAGGCTCATGGGTCGAGTGCAGCTACCGAAGAAATTCCGTATAAATGTTTGTTTGCCTTATGCCTCACTAATAGTTATATGTTAACGTTATAGTTATAGTTATATAACGTTATATGTTATAGTTATAGTTAACGGAGTCCAGTCTTCCAGATCTGCGAACTTTATCGCAGGCCAAACCCCGAACGGATATGTAGAAACAATTTTTACTGTGACATATAACGCGGCTGCCGGCAGAAAACCAGATGGGATGATAACGTTAGGAAATTTGCAGGCGCAAGTTGGAATACGCTAGCGCAAGACAGGGGTAATTTGAGATCGCAGGGAGAGGCCTTCGTCCTGCAGTGGACATAAAATATAGGCCGATGATGATGATAACGCAGCTTCAACAGCCCGAGCAGGCAACAAGCGGTATTGCATGACGGAACAAGAAATGCGGTACACGGCGACGATATAGTTTTCTAATTTTTTCACAATTTCTCAGAAATGCGATGCTCCCATGGCCGTGTAACGTCTTACACTCTGTGACGAGCAATGAAATCTCACTGCACACTGCACAGGCATCCCGCTATGAAACGTTTTCTTCTTTTTGACAACGTTGTGTCTGTTTACGGGATGCGCTGGGCTAAAGACGTCGTTTTCTCGAGGGCTGGCATAGCCTCATCGCTTATGCCCATTTTTGTTTCTTCCGACGAAGCGTGCCATTGTTTCCTCATGATCAAATTAGGCGCGCTGAAAGAGCATGCGTGCGTGTCTGTTTGAATACCGCGAAAGTGCGCGAACGGCACAGCTCGCTTGCTACCATCCACACTGAAGCATTTTTTTTTCTGTCAAGCTTTTTTCCCTATCTATCTATCTATCTATCTATCTATCTATCTATCTATCTATCTATCTATCTATCTATCTATCTATCTATCTATCTATCTATCTATCTATCTATCTATCTATCTATCTATCTATCTATCTATCTATCTATCTATCTATCTATCTATCTATCTATCTATCTATCTATCTATCTATCTATCTATCTATCTATCTATCTATCTATCTATCTATCTATCTATCTATCTATCTATCTATCTATCTATCTATCTATCTATCTATCTATCTATCTATCTATCTATCTATCTATCTATCTATGTACCCAAGGATGATATTCTATGATTCCCGATGCGCCGAGCGAAACGTGGAATTACAACTCGCAAGCGGTCCTCCCGCGGCATCATCAGTGAGACAGAACACTCGAGAATGTAACTTTACGCGCGAAAATATAAAATGAAAACAAAACGGTAGCTGTACTTAAACGAGATGGGAACGAGACGCTTCCGAGCATTAGGCACAAGCTGTTATCTACGAAACGACGTCGCCTTACTTAAAGTGCGAAGGAAAATCGGGCAAAAAACGAGAAATGTTCGAGATAATCCCAAATTCTTGAAAGCAAGACACTCAGACATGCGGCGAGAAAATGATAATTGCGCCCGGCACAAGCAGCGATCAGCGAAGCGACGCGCCCTTTATATACACTTGTTATACTTTCGCACGACAAGAAAGACAAAGACACATAAGTAGTAAGACAACTTCATCGTGACACTTCTGCGAAGCTCAGACGCGAAAAATGGAACAGAAGTGCAGGCGAGCGCTCTCAAGGCGTAACGCGTTTATGGCAAATGAAAAACAACACATGTGCTAATGATCTGAAAATAAGTTAACGGCCCTATAGAACGAAAAGAAAACCAGTCAGAACGCGCTGGCGCGGCTTCACTTTCTTAATTTCCCGAGCGACTCATTTCCTTAACTCACAGCTCATTGCACATAGACAGTAAGGCGCAGCCATTTAAGCAAACATATTGCGCAGCGCCCTTTGAAAGAAAGAAAGAACGAAAGAAAGAAAGAAAGAAAGAAAAGAAAGAAGAGAAAGAAAAGAAAGATTCATCGACGTTTCCGGCCGCTTTTATCTGTAGCGCCTGGGCTGGCTATTCGAAAAACTTAAAGCGCGATCTATTATAGCCGTGCTCTCTGGTGTAGCTCCATCATTCTGGCTTATCTGGAGCGCTTTTGATGGCTGCCTTAAGTTAATTTCCTGCATGTAGCATTTTCCTCCTCGAATTGAGACTTAATAAGTCCCGTGATAAGATAATGTATTTATAGAAAAGCACCAGGTTCGGCGGCTTATCCTGTGTACAAATCACTGCCTGTTAACTTTCAAAAGCAGCGCAGAACATTAAATCAGCCGAGTTTTAGTGAGCGTTAACATAGCTGAGATAAGGTTTCTTGGAGGCTGTGCCCTCTTACTATGCACTGCGGCTTACGTTATGTATAGTGATCTTTTAGCTGGTTAGCGGCATGTAGAAGGCTACTTGAGATAAACTTTATCTGCTGCATGCCAACTTCACTGTCATTAGAAGTGCAGGGAAGACGGAATATCAGAAAGATCGCAAACAGCAAACAACACAAGTGTTTCAGGATAACAAGAAAGCACTTTTGACAAGTATCCTTTTTTAAACTCAAGCTTCCCATACGCCTCCTCAGTTTAGAAGCAAATATTAGAAGCAAGAAAAACGTGGTTTCAACAGTAAGAGTAACGAAATTGGAGTAACTTGTTAGGCGGGCCGCCGGCCAGACCTTGCCAGTTTTATTAAAGAGCCTCTCTCACTCTTGCAACAATGGCTAATATCATCGTCCGCATTTAACGAGAGTCTGACATCGCCAGAGCAACGCTTTCCGGCGCGTACATAAGTGGCATTCGCGTTCCTCCGACCATCTATAGTATAGCAGAGGATCTCAGGCTGTGCTCTTGTTTCTCGTATTCATTAACCAACTCGCCCAGCTTCAGGTCCTATTTTATAATTTTCCGCATTCCCGCTTTTTACCGCGATAGCGTTAAGGGCCCCGTGTCGTAGGAAACCCGGCGTCGGTGTCGGCGTCGGCGTGAAGCATCGGCGTCTAGTGGAAACACTCATGCCGAACCACATAATCCCGAACCACCCCGACCACACAGGCCCTCCGCGTGGCGCAAGGCGTTAGTGAACAAAAACTGAATTTCTCAAAGTAAAATCCGCCAGAAAAATAGTAAAGTACGACTTAACCACCACCTAAAGACGTGATAGCGTCGGATTGTAATTTGAATATACGATAAAAAAGCCTGATAAGCAGCCAGGGATCTTTGAATGCTATCACGCTCCACTCTTCAAGGCGAAGCTTATTCTGATTGTGTGTCGCTGTCTTTTGGTTCTAGGCAACATCGAGGGGTATGTTGAAAACGGATCCTCTCTAAATCTTTATGTATATTTCCCCTTTTTCCAATTCCCTAAGTTAACCGTGGCGTGGTTAACCTCCTGTCCTTCCTCTTCATCTGCCGCTCTATTAGCCATTCTTACTAACGCTCTAGCTTTCTTTAGCTACTTCGCTCACTTTGGGTGGACGCCGGCCGATCTCGCACAATAAACACCGGGAGGAGGGCCGCTGGGTATGTGCTCAACAGACAACTTCGGCACTGTCTTGCATATTACTTAAGTGAGCTAGTACGAAGGCTCTGTAGCTGTTCCTGGGTATTATAATAAACATTTGATTGATTGATTGATTGATTGATTGATTGATTGATTGATTGATTGATTGATTGATTGATTGATTGATTGATTGATTGATTGATATTCACACAATCGGGATGGTGACGAGCGGGTGACAAGCTTGCCTAAACCACAAAGGTTTGTTTCTTGAAATAGGCGCCGCATCTTTGCTTCACCGTCATAACTCGATTGTGCCTTTACGCTTGAACATTTTGCAGTGTAACACGAGCAAGTGCCGACCTGTGCAACGTTTTTGGTGTCCCAGACTTCCGAAAACTATTTTTAATTCAAACATTGTAACTCGCTTTGCCGTTCTTCATTGCCCTGGGCACCATTGCAGCGAGTTCATCGACGAGATAGACTACTCGGTGCAACGTATGACAAGGAAAGAATGGAAAATAAAAAATATGACGACACCGTAGCAACACCGTGGGCGCTTTCGTGACATTTTTTTTTTTTTCATGCGACATGAACGTCACGCTGTTCGAATATCTTTTCGGCCGCCGCCATCATCGTCGTCGTCACCGTTGTTGCTTAAATGATGCGAGCCTAGAAAAATATTCCATGGAAGCGCCGATTATCCCACAAATATGATGACGCACGTTAACGTTTAAAAGTTGAATTCCTCACCCGTACTTTCGTTTCCTCGACATTTAAAGTTAATACTTTCATTTTTCTATTCCACCTGCAGTGGTGGCGCAGTGGCTTCGGCATTCCGCCGCTTAGCCCTAGGGCACGAGATCAAATCCCGAAATGCAAAAACACCCGTGTCCCATGAATTGGAGGCACGTTGAAGATACCCTGGTGGTGAAAATTAATCCGGAGTCCCCCACTATACGACGTGCCTTATAATCAAATCGTGGTTATGCACGTAAAACCCGAGAATCCTTTTCAATTGAAGGAATACTTTTTTTTTCTGTCTTGCCAGCAGCCGACAAGGCATTATTCTATCAAGCTTTCTCAGCCTAATGACGAAGTCCGTAATCTCTTGTTCTCGAAGCACCGTTAAGCAGCATCAGTTCTTTCCTCTTACGCGTTCCTTAGCGCGTGCCAAACGCTCACCCCCATCTTCGCGCTCCTTACTTATATCAGCAGCCCAGATTCAGCTGGTGCGGCTGCGTAAACGACCGAGACGCTCCACTAAGCAGCAGCGAACGGGCCAAGCACAATGCTCAATGTCCGAGAAGGAGGTAACGGCAGCGTTTCGAGTCAGGCAGCTGGGCCTTTCAGAATGAATCATACACGGTTTCCTGGCCACCATTCAATTCTATCCGGCAGGCAAGCCTGACATTCCTCTTCTTCGCGAAGGACGGCTGCGCCCTCGCGAATAAGCATTCCATTAGCAGAAACAGAGCGAAATAAGCGCGAAAGAAGAAAAGATGAATCGTCGCCAGCAGCAAAAATCGAGCTGCTTTTTCATTTATGCCACTCATTTTAGAGACAAGAAAGTGTCAAAATCGCAAGAACGCCCCAGTGTTCCACAATACAGCGGTGGGGGATTGCTATTTGGATAACGATTATTTCGTCTTCGTTTCCAAAGGTGCTCTTCGCATCAGTGAGTGTACACGGAACAGTGAGCCCTCTTCGCTCCGTTCCCGCGTATATACCATTTCCTACTATATACGGGGTGACCACGGAGACTCTTGATTCGCGCCCCACGATTTCTGCCCCACTCGTTGCGTAACCGACCATTGCCGTTCATTAGCTCCTCATCTTGGCAACAACGAAAGAATAAAGAAAATGTGAACAGTGAGACCGGTGCTGAAGCGAAATCGGCGGTCCTTGGAGAGGTATTCCACGTCATGCGCCGCTCCACTGTAGCGACAGACTCGCTGCTTGCCTTCTATACGATCCTCCTCTTCAGTTACCATTGCAGGCTTTGCGGAAGCTACACACAGCTCACAGTGTCATTCGCATTCGAGAGCAGCCGTGATTGGCCTAAACCTTGAATATTTATTGCTCGCTAATGTGATTGGTAAGAGCACCAATGTCCCGAATGGCATGTATAGTCTCCATGTTCTAACGAAACTTTAAATTCAGCCCCTCTTTCGTCGACCTCGCTTTCGATTCCAACATCGCTGCAGCAGTTTAGCTGCACTTCAGAGAAACGGCGTCAACGAGTGTGAGAAAC
Source organism: Dermacentor silvarum (assembly GCF_013339745.2). Lineage (NCBI taxonomy): Eukaryota > Metazoa > Arthropoda > Arachnida > Ixodida > Ixodidae > Dermacentor > Dermacentor silvarum. The sequence goes on along the minus strand of NC_051159.1, from coordinate 177,959,704 downwards.
ACGAAAACGGGAAAGCGAAGTTGCTTTCAGTAAACTTTTGTCTGAGCCAAGGAACTCCACGATGACTCTTAAGCGCACTCTAGTCTTTATTGATCTTAGCCTTCCTGCCGCAAAGGTGCAGAGCTTTGCCGCATATCCCGCAAGCGTCGCTACGTATAAGCCGTATACACATAGAGTAGAATTAAACACTAGGTACCTGTTTACCCGAGGAGTGCTTTCTTCGTAATGGGGAATAAGCTTGGATTTCAACAGGCCTTAACAGTAGAAGAGGTCCAACTTGATTGAAACTTCCTTTTATGCCTGTTATAAGAGAGCGGTGAACTATTTTTATTTTCAGCTTGGCGACTAGCTCGTCGACTGTGAGGTTTGTTTAGTATGCATCCTTAGAAACCTCTCTCACGTCTGTTTAATGCCTTTGCTAATCCGTGTGGTGCTAGAACCGGACCAATGGAGCATGAGGTGCACTCAATTCCTTCCGGTTTACGAGTATGAAATAACTTACAATCAAAGCAATGAAAAGCGATGCAAATTGTTTTCCTGCAGTCATCAGCCCTGCATAAATAAATACCAGTGTCCAATCCCACTGTGAACTCAACTGAGCAAGTTTGTTCAAAATGTTATGCGGAGAAAAAGTACACACGCGAAGAAATTCGCACATGTATAAATCTTTAAAATCGTTCTGTATATTTTAGTTGATACTTACTTTTAATAATTATTTAGATACTGCAGCTCTTAATGGAGCAGGAGTGAGAATACAAAATAAATCACGCAAGAAATTACAAGTGATAACTGTAGTACACTTTCAAAATGCAAGACACACATAAAAGCAATTTGGGAGAGCCCATCCAATAGCATATTTCAAAAATTCCTTAAGGGGCAAAAATTGGGTAGCATCAGGTACATATTCCGGCGTTGCATATTTTTAGGGAAAACTATTATAATGGGGGAGTGCGAGTGTAAAAGAAGGGTAATTTAAGTTCATGACTATTTCTTGTGAGAACAATTTTGCAGGCGACAAGTTCAAGGAAGCGTAGTGGTGTGAGTAGAACAGGGAATGCAGGAGCTTGAGAGATTAATGAGCACAAAATAAAGACGAATGCCGAAGTAGAAACAAGTCGTCAAAACAAACACTCCTAAGCGTTTATCTTGTCTACGTTTTTCTATCTATGCCTTCGTATTCATCTTGAGCTCCGTAATATTTTCAGTAGATATGAACCAACTAGCACAGCAAGAAGCGATCTAAGCGTGAGCGACCCCACGTGGCGGGAGCCGGCAAGATAATGAAATTAAACCAAAGATGTCTGAATGAGACAAGACTGAAATTTTTCTGTCTTAATGGTGACAGATGAAACGAATAGCCTTTTTTTTTTCTGAAGAGGCGGTATCCTTTTAATACAGAAAATTATGTAGGTGTTCCAGATTTGCTATCATATCAAGAACTACCGTGATTCGTCGGCACCATATTCAGGACTGCAAGGACCCAGAAAGAACAAAGCGCATGTCAGACAGCATGAAGATTTTATAAAGGATTCTGTGCAGATGACCACGACATGAGATATGCACGCCATCTCAACAGTTTAGATTTTTGTCCGAAGAGACCATTACAAACTCTACCTCGAGTCTGCGCCAAGTGGCAGAGAAACGTTCAGAATCACTTTACGCTGGCTTGAAACACTTCGAAAAGAAATAAAATCAGGATTCAGAGCCATAGCGGTAACTCTTGAAAAGGTTTAGAGAAAATAGAACAGATATACTTTGATTAATGAAATAAATGAGGCAGCAAAGATGGCATTTCGCTGCTGCCGTGACGAAGCCAGGAATCAGTAAATGGCAATGAGGCTGCACCGAAGTTCAGTACGTCATCGGCCTGTATGAAGCCCAAAGTTTATCCAGAGGAAGGTCTTAAAGACGAAAAGATGATAAAAGTGAGTAAATGATACGAGGATGGGCTCATCAATCACACCGACCTCATATAGGGACAGCACAGAAAGGCACACGCCAGCCTGCTTTTGTAGCGAGTGCTACCTTTTCCTTTTTTCAAGTTTCTGCACCAAACATTGACCAACACTCTCTTGTGGGCCCGCGGCACCAGTGTCATGGACACAAAAGCAACAACAACACCCCACAACCACCACTACCCTTTTTGGGTACATGCGATAAATTATTGCTGCAGGAACTGCAACGGAAGGCATTACGCGCTGCCGTTCAAAAACCATCTCAAGCAAGCCAGCAATCCTCCGTGGTTGCTTATTAACTTTGGCATTACCCTGTTAAGCACGAGGTCGCGAGATCAAATCCCGGCCGCGGCGGCCGCATCTCTAATGGGGGCGAAATGCAAAAGCGCTCGTGTTCCGTGCATAGGGGCACGTTAAAGATCGCCTGGTGGTCAAAATTAATTCAGAGTCCCCTACGGCATGCCTCATAATCAGATCGTAGTTTCGGCACGTAAAACCACAGAACTTAATTTAATTTAAGCAAGCCAGCTCTACTATTACTGTAGCGTGTATTAGCGGCAGCAAGCAAGCCCTGCATAAACAGATATATTGTTATCGCCTGAGGCCAGCGCGGCGTTCGCAGCTGTGGCATAGTGGTATAGCCCACTCCTGTTTGTGCCAGGTATGCAGTGGTTGTTCCCGCCTGTGACCGTGTTTTGTCACTGTTCTTTTCATTTTCGAGTATTCTTTTCTTATCATCCGTCACAGCGCTTGGACCGTTTTATCGACAAAGGTGGGTCGACAGCGCTCGCGCAAAAAAAAAAAAAAAATGAAACGCGAAAATATTGTAAAGTGAAATAAAAATGTCCAAAACATTTGCATACACTTAGCTATAGCTTACTTTCTTTTCTTAGGCCAACACATTAATTTTTTGTACTCTGCTTCGTATCAAAACTTATTCCATCATAATAAATGAAACGCCTTGCAGAGTGTGCGGCATGTTTGGATCAACTCCTGCTGGCGTTCTCAAGACACGCTTTCGCGCTATAACTGCAACTATAGCTCTACCAGTGTCTGTATGCTATAAATTATTGGAAAGTGAACGGGCAGAATGTTGGCCAATTACCGCTAGGCGGGACAGAGGCAAACCTACATTTTCGTCGTGAAGCACCATGTGCGGTGAGTTAGGCCACACTTTCGGTACCCGAGGAGATGTGCTCGCGATGTCACGAAATGCACTGGCAGCGGTCGGACACATGGGCGCGGCACATCACGTACGCTTTTAAGTAAAACGTGGGCAACGTTGAGAAATCATATCGCCCGGACAACACATTCTGTTTGCGCAATGAGAATTCCATTGAAGGACACTGTGAATGTGTGTCCAAAAAGCTAAGAGAACTTGCTCCGTCAAGCGGCAACACCCTTCGCACGGTAGCTTCCCTGGCCATGAAATAAGACAATTATGCCCTTATATATATATATATATATATATATATATATATATATATATATTAGAGATGTCCTGCGGCTTCCTGCGGGCAGAGAGAGAGAGAGAAAGACAGTGCTTTCTCATAACTGTATAGAGTTTAGCCTAGCTTTGACAATCCTATCTTGCACCTTACAGCATGCCTTCGTGCACTCTAATGAAAATGTCTGTGAATAACGTATGAGAATTTTCCCCTGATGTGCACGAGCTCTAGGTCTCCTGAGAACGCGGCGTTTGACTCCCGGTGGCCACACTCCTCCCAGCGAACTTGAGGATCCGGGCGGATACGAGTACAAACAGTCACGCGTCGACTCGGGCTCCCGCAATTGAATCCCGGAATATGAATCCAGCATAACAGCAGCTCAGAGCTGCCGGATGAAAGACGTCATGTTTTGTCTGAAACTATAACTCTCGCTTATAACCGGTTAAGCTAAAATTGCGTTAACCCACGGCGTCGGACGAGGGCATTCACACGTGTACGAGTGTTACTGCGCAAAAAGAAACGCAGGCTGCCGCGCATTTACGTGCAATTGCCGAGCGACACGTCTCAGCCGCGATCGCAGTTTCCATAACGGCGGCTTCCTTGATGTCATTAGTTCCTGGGCGCGTTGGTGTCATCGCGCAAAGTACATTCCTCAATCAAGCCATCCGCCGAGTCGTGCTGTGATGAGAAGGCGTCGGCAAACAGCCAAGCCGAGCCCACGAGCAAACACTCGCTGCGCCGACCAAACCATAATGAACGCGCCAGGCGCCGCCTCTAATTGCGTCGCAGATCCCTGGGGCTCAGACGATGGGAAAGAAAGCGTAAGGTATACAGGAGGAGGAGGCAGGGACACACCATCCGCTATCAACGTCGCTACTCCTGGTTTGATTATTCCGCTTTGCGAAGCACTCGGCCCGCGCGTAACATGAAGAGTGGTTCAGACATTAGCATATCTGAAAGCAATGCAAACAAGCAGCAATGCTCTCGCTCAGACAAGATAAAAATAGCGCAGGCTACTTATCGAACGCGCCGGAGTAAGACGCCGTTCAAGGACGAGGAGCTTTCAGATAAAACACGATAGAGATCATTTTCGCTGAAGTCACTACCGAGATCAAATCGACGATAATTAGGAATCTTAATGGCGAAAATCACAGGAAACGTCTTCAGGCTATACTTGTGGAAACTCTTTCGAAAACATAAGTGTTGTGCTTAGTGCCCTGTTTCAAAAATTTGTTTGAAAGCAGATTTAACCAGTCCGCAGTTTTTGGCAGTGGACGACATTGCCTACAAGAGCTATCACCACATACAGCATTCCTGGTTTTGGTATGAAAAGTTCGCAATATCTCCACCGGGGAAGAACGTCAATAGTTATGCATTTATCTAGAAATTTATTCAAGGCACGCGCCTGCCAGTACACTAGGGGGAGCTAGATCAAACCGCATTGCAATGGTTCCATTATTCTTTTGTTTAGCATCAGTCCTGAAATGCATTGAAATATTGTAGTCGATCAGAGTGATCAAGCCGCTTTAAAGCGTATTTTTGCAAGCCACAAATCCTCTGGAAGAAGTGTTTATCAAAAGTAGTAGCGTTTGAGACCGCGAGTTTTATGAAGAGTTTAATTATTGATTTCTCCACTGCCTGCAGTCGCCACTGTACAAAGTGCACATTAAATAAAAGCTAATTACTAATTTTTCCTGACTCTTCCACAGCGCATGTTCATGCCATCTCTACTCAAATTGCATAAAACCATGTCATCGTTAAACAGCTCCATTAGAGCGTCTCTCTCGAAATTGATCCAATCACCTCGCCTTTCTTTCTGAATCTTGCTTTTCGTCGACACCATTTTCTGTGAGAAATACCAGTATGCATAGGAATTATACACTCAAGATATACGAATACTGAAACAGCTAGAGAACATTGAAGCACACAAGTTGCCAAGTTGCAGAAAAGCAGAAACGTTGCTGCAATCACATTGGTTTGAAGATAAACTACTACATTCCTATAAAAAAAAAAGTGCTTTCTCTTACGTATCTCGAACATCCGAACGCCGACACGTCGCTGTACAGAAAGGCCGCACCCACTGTTGCTTGACACGCGCTCTCAGCTGCGCACTTTATCTGCCGCTGCAATGCCAACATAATTGTTTTCCACGCCGTCACTCGAGGATACTGGACGTTACCCGACAATGTCGTCGCTCTGAACGAAAGCTTTTCAAAAAAGGCGCGGCTAGTGCTTGCGCCGAAACCGAGGTTGAGTCTGTGTTTTCTTTCACAAAACGGCACAGCGCTGCGACTGCTACAACCGATGTTGGCCCGAAGCAACGTAAAAGGGTAATAAACAAACATATAGTTTCTGACACCCGTGTTCTTTATCAATGTTGAGTCGGAACCACATCGAACTTCAAAAAAAGCGCGTCAAAGACCAAGTTTACGCGAAAGAACCCCTCGTTTCCTGTCATAAGAAGCAAAAAAAAAGAAGAGTGGAAACACTTTTTCTCCTGCTCATGTCGATATAAAAGGCTCACTGTGAGTGAGTGTACCTGAAAAACATTACGGTATACTTACGCTGCAACTTAGAGCGAAAGTATGGCTGAGAATGAGTGGCAGGTCCCGCCTCCTTCCTACCTACTAAATGCACATCTACGTGCCATAGTTTGTAGCTTAAACGATGTCTACGGTAAAAACTGTAAAACGAAAAAAAAAAAGAAAACTGTAAAATAATGGAACCTAAGAACTTACAAAGCATAAATTCACCAAAATGATGATATCCGAATAGAAAATAGTGCCCCAATGGTGCCGCTCCTGTGAAATAAGCCATGGGATGACGGAGGGAAAAATGAACGCGAGATTGGAGATCGCAGTGTTGAGATGTATTTTTCTATAGGACAAAAAAAGAGAGAGAGAAAAAAAAACATACACGCAGCGCATTGCTATTCAACGTTGGAAGCACAAGAAGGGCGGTCTAAAGAAGAAAGTTGAACGGCCCCAGAGAGCTAAGAGCGTAATGAAACGATTCCGTATATCGGAATACCGGGGCGAAGGTCCTGTGGGAGGGGACATTGAAGGCGCTCTCGACGGCCCCTCGACACCTTCGCCTGTGGATAGGCGAAGGCTTAGACGTTTCATCTCCGGCCATGGCGTTAAGGACGCCTTTCCCACAAATCCCGGTCTCTTCCTCCCTCTAGGGAAGAAAAACCGAGCGTTGAGAGGCTCGAGCACTCGAATAAGGCGCGGGGCTGCCGCGTCGCTAGAAAGGATCGCAAAAGAGCAAAGAGTTAGCGCGCGCCTGTGTGTGTGTGTGTGTGTGTGTGTGTGTGTGTGTGTGTGTGTGTGTGTGTGTGTGTGTGTGTGTGTGTGTGTGTGTGTGTGTGTGTGTGTGTGTGTGTGTGTGTGTGTGTGTGTGTGTGTGTGCGTGTGCGTGTGCGTGTGCGTGTGCGTGTGTGTGTGTGTGTGTGTGTGTGTGCGCGCGCGTTTAAGCCTATAGCCCCGCCAGACCCGCTGCACCCTGTTGCCAAGCCGCGCACGCAGCTTCTTGGCACTTCGTTTCCTTTTCACGAGATCGCGAAACCCCCAGCCGCTTTTATACAAAGTCCCAACCAAACAGCGGAGCACGGCGAACGCATTACCCCGCGCGCATATGATATGCAATCTTCTCGTCGTTCTTTGCGGCACAGCGATGCGCTGGAGCGAAGCGGTATGGAAAGTGCGGCGCCGGGGCTTCGCTGAATGCCGAGCCGCACTCTGAAAAGAGCGCGGGCTTCGTTGGTTCATTCTCGACGCAGAGCGTGCGCCTTCGTGACTTCGCGACGCCGCGACGGGACAGGCCGTGCCGGGATGGCTCTCGCTACAGTGAGCAGTGTAGTGTGCGGGCAAAACACCCACGACAAAAACGGTTTCCTTCACTCCGTCTTCTCTGCTTTTTTTTTACTTTTAACGAGCCACACTGCTACAGGCGCGTTAAGATCGGGGAGATGAAGGAACACGGGGCTGTCTCCTTGCTCCTCCAGTTTATACGCATGGTGTTTATATGCGGGAAGCACGCTCTTCAAGGAGCGAGGGAAGGTTAAACTTTTTCAGAGACTCGACTATAAACGAAGAGGCAAAGTGCACCGAAGGCAGGTCGCGTAAACGTCCCTGGTGTGGGAGAGCAAGTGATGTGTCACCGCGAACGACTCTCGAGCCTAACGTTGGCCCTGGATGGGTGTAATATAAATAATCGCTACGAGCGACTTCCTGACAAGTTACGCTCTCAGGCTGGACTACGTGAGAAATCTGCAGCAATTGTTATTGCTACTTCCGGGTTCTCCGAGATTGTAGCACAACGGCTTCTACATTCACTTTTCTTGGGGGGTGGAGGGGGGTAGCTAGAGGAAAAGGTGGCATGTTTCTTAAATAGCGGAGAGCCAAACAGGATTTTTTTTCTTGGATTGTGCAGAGCAATGTCCCGTAGTAGTTACCAAGAGAAGTGTGACTTGAAGTAAGATGTAGGCACGTGGAGACGTGGAAGTGCACTTAATTTACGCCTCAGTATTATGCAAACATGACCCAATGGAGTATACCGGAAAGCTTTACGCGCTTTAGCCCCCAACGCCCAAGATTGCTGTTAAATAGACGCAGCGTAAATGTTCATTCCAGAAACTTTCTGCGCCTACTACAGTAAGTGATCACTTTTATTTAGAAAAACTGAGTCTACGCGTTCTTAAAACACAGTGCTGAATTAAAGTAGAGAAATGTGCTGACTTTAATAAAAATTGGGGACGTTAGCCTATCTGACGGCCTGGCATACTACTCCCGCTGTGGCGTTAGAAGTCGGGGCGAAGAAGTCAGCAACGCATAGAAACTACAGTTGAGTTTTTAACATATCGCCATATTCCTTGCAGCCTCGAACCAACCATGCATGATGGTAAAGAAGTAGCATTCAGAGTAAAGAGAAGGTTTAAAACTAAGGGGCAATATTCTGCCACAACGCCAAAATCTGTGGGAAGTGATCACCCGGCACTTTAGAAGAACATTTACGAATGCTTACCCTCCTTCCTCATGGGAATGTCCGACAGTCACGAATATGAAGCTTGTGAGTACAAAGACCCAATTGCGCGCCTTTTGTGCGAATGGTTTCGCTTTGGTGCCTGAAGAACAGCGCTCTCCAAGCCCTCCAGTCATGGAGAAAAATCAAAGTCCTTGGACCTTCGTGCCAGGTGATTTTAGATCGAGTGGCTTTCAATGCACCGCGGCCTTGTTTGAAAGAGTTGGAACCACGTGCAGTCGATGTCAGGTGCCTCATCGCGTATGTGTGGGTTCAGTTTTCTTCTGTCTTTCTCTTCCGCCTCTTCCACATTTTCCTCTTCCCTTTAGCGCAGAGTTACCGAACGTTCGGTAAATCGGGTTAAGCTCTCTTCCCTTAATTTTCTATTTTTCATTTTGTTCTCTCTCGTTGCAAAAGACATCGGGTGCGTAAATGTCCTACAATATATCTACGCTACGTAGTAAGAAATAAAGCACTTTTTTTTTACATCTCATATGCAACATTCAGCACACTATGAGCGGTTTCTGTATTGTATAAGCGTCCTTCTTAAATAGTGGCTTGATTTTCTCAGACCTACGACCGCCCATTTACGCTCTTAAACTGTCGTTTTCACACTATGCAGCGCATAGCTTAATAAATGCCCAAATGCTGCTTTATGAGCAAATAATTAGTTTATTCGCATACTCAGGAATTATTAGTGAGTGCGAATAATATTAGTTTAGCCGGAAGAATCCGGCTCCCTGGGCGATGTAGAGCGTGCTCCACTATGAAACTTCTCGTGTTTCAATAACTGTATACTATTGCCACCAGTATCAAATTTATCGCACTTTAACTCCAATTTTATGATTTATCACGCACATTTGACAATTCGAAATATTCGAGAACAATCTGATAAATATTTGTATTTGCGAACAGTGACTAATCGAATAGGGCAATATTCGATTCGTTATTCAAAAGTTTCGAATATTCACCCACCCCTAAAGAACAGGGCCCCTTTCGCGGACAAAAGCCGTTTCTGTTTAATATTCGTTATATTTTTCCCGTGCAATGACGTACAAGGTTAAACAAGTTATACCCTTCACAAATGAGCGGGTGATCATCGTAGAACGCCTCATAAAGGACGACACAACCTTACTGAACCTTGTGTGATGACCCGGTCCTCCAAGTTCGTTCGTCTATTTTCCCTTCTCCTTCACCGCCACATCCTTGTCAATTGCAGCAGAAGCCGGGGAATAGCGCTGTCGGTGCGGTCACAAAGAAAAATAAATGAAAAGGGACGTGCTTTTGCGAGCACAAGCTGATGCCGGTTCGCCTCGGTGCAATTAACCGCATCGTACGGCCTCCGTAAGTGCAGACGACCATTGTTTCATGGTCACAGAGCCCACATGACAATTCCAGCAACCGTTTCTTCTTTTTTTCTTTTTTTGCAGCACACACAAGCCTGGTCCTGTGACGCATATTTTCTCTGGTATGTATTGTTCTCAGGTAGCCAGCTTGGGCCTTAAATAGCAAGACACTGTCCTTTGCGTTATCATACAAGCTTTCCCTCCTGATTTGTTTCGAGCCGTTTTTGTAAATATGCATGGTATTTTTTTTTTCATTCCTTGCATCCAATTTACCGCCTCTGTTTCACAGCACCCTCTATGCTCTACCCATTAGCCACTAATTATATGTGCTGTCATTTAATGACGGCACATTTAATACCGGGAAAATGTTTATTTTCTATCTAAACGTACAAAATACATCGAGATTAAGCATATTCAGCAAATAGAAAATTATTTTGGGGAATCTTTTCAGCAATAGTTGGAAAACACCAGGCAGAAATGTGGAAGTGGGCGTCAAGGGGAAGCCGCCTAAGGTTTCGTTTGGAATTTGTAAAGACAGCTCCCATCATATGTGAACCACAAGTGTACATTCGATCATTTGCTTTACATGGCATATGTGACCACTGCAGCCGAATATCTTGCATCGGTCTGTCTCCTCTTACCGTGCTTTCAAAAGAAAACGACTCGCGTGTCAAACTTCTCCTTCCTCGTCCTGTGTTCCTGCTCTATGCCAACAAATGACGTCATCTGCCTGTCATGCAGTCTTGGCCAAAGACATTTAGAAAGAAAATTCGTACTCACTAACGAACTCAGCAAGAAAAAAAATTCTGGTACGTTGCCTGTATTCAACAGTCGTCCATAAAGGGTTACACCATGAACTACCCAATGGACCAACTGGTGTGGGTCGGGGAAAACACACACACACACACACACACACACACACACACACACACACACACATACATACATACATACATACATACATACATACATACATACATACATACATACATACATACATACATACATACATACATACATACATACATACATACATACATACATACATACATACATACATACATACATACTACATACATACATACATACATACATACATACATACATACATACATACATACATACATACATACATACATACATACATACATACATACATACATACATACATACATACATACATACATACATACATACATACATACATACATACATACATACATACATACATACATACATATAAATGCGTAAATATATATAAATGCATACCTGTAAATGCGTGCAATATCAGAAGAATGCTAATCGCATTAAAAATGCAATGTGCAAGGAAAGTAGGCCCTTAAACAAAAGCCTTTTATAAAGGCAGTGGCATTAGTCAATACTGGAAAGAATTAACTTTATCTGTACTCTCATATTTCGGCGTTACTATAATCCCTTCGGTGTCGTTGTCCGTGTTTAGGCATTATTCTATGTACTGGCGCTTTCCTGTTTACGTCTTTATCGCGTTACCAGTTAATCGTAGAGTAAAGGTTAAATTAGAATACATGGCAAGACGTGAAACCTCGACGTAGGTGACAAAAACAAAACAAGGCAAAACATTAAAAAAATGTCACAGTTTCGCCCTAAGGGCGAAGCAATGAATGCGATAGCAACACAGCAATGTCATACGAAGTAAGGTGAGCGGCTTTGGTAGCAATATGAATTGTAGTAAACATGAGCTGATTAAGTAAGCAGGTGTGCTGTGGCGTAAGTAGACCGACATGAAGAGAGACTCGATGACCACGAGAAGGCGCGTGTGAAACGGTGGTGTTGATGAGAAGCGCTGCCCATGGGCAGCGCGTGCGAAGAGACACACCTGTAGCGCTGCACTGCCGATCCGGGCAGCATTGCATGTGTTGCGTGCGTTGGAAAATGTGGCCCGACTATTACTAACTGTGGTGTGAGCGTGCACAAACAAACATGAATAGAACACACTGAATGACTGCAGACAACGACTGTCAAAACGCTGGCAGCAAGCGCATATATACGCCGCAGCGGGCGAAGGTACGTGCGGTCTATCGCTTCAACGGAAACTGAGCGGCGAACGCACAGCGCATAAAGGTCAGAGCCGTGTGGAGATAAGAGACGGTGCGAGCGAGCGACGAGCGCGGTTTTTGGCAGCGTAGAAATGCGCCCCCCCCCCCCCCCCCGCTCCCTCCGGCGCTCGCTTCCCGCTTCCTTGCTTGCGCGTGGAAGATTGAGAGCGTTCGCTCTCCGTGACAGCGTGCGTCCCCGCACGCTTCCGCTCGGGCATACGGCGCGCGGCGAAGATTTTATCTATACGGAACCTCACGGCGACGGCGACGCCGACGGCAGAAATCCGGTGGAAGTGTCCATATAATTGCTATCGCAATAAAACTAGTAGAATGATAAAGACAGAAACGAAGGAGAAACGTAAGGACGCAGAGTCAACAGACCGTTATGAAATGTTAATACCAAAATACATTTATGAAAATATAGCTTAAAACCTGTTGAATAATATTAAACCTTCCACAACAGCCATTCTTCGGCCAGGGACCGAAGGCCAAAAGGCAAGCACGAGACCGACAGCGATGGATACGAGCCGTATATAAAATGAGAACAAACGTACGCAAACAAAAAGTGATGTCAAAACGACAGGCAATATAACGAAGATGCATCAGCCCAAACTAACAATCTCGCCACGCCACGCTGACCAACCGCAAAAATGCGCAGACACAGAATGAACAATGCCAGCACCGCAGCTCGATGCTTGGTGATGCGCTCATAACCACTGAGCCTATACTTGAGCGCTGCACGATTGCTAGCGATGGAAAAAAAAAAGAGTACTTTTCCGCGTGCACGCGCGATACTTCATTTCTGACAGGAGCCCACTTGATACTAAATGCCCGAACACGGTCGGTGCCAAAGGCAATCAAGGCGGACGGAGATAAACAAGCCGAAAAGCAACCTATATAACTCCAAGTTATCACCGAACGAGCGCTTATACATGCTAGCAAAATTCGGCTAGGGCATTAGGTAATAACGTCCTGTAGACGGCTAGCAGCCTCGCGTTACTTCAGTGCGCCCTCTTATATCTGCTCGGCGGTTAGCGCGCGCTCTCTCTCTCTCCTCCTTCGCCGTTTTCTACCGAGCTACGCTGATCTTCGCGATGTCAGTTTGATGCAGCACTTCACAGCAAGCGCGCGGGCAAAGGTCGGCCTCGTCCGGTCTATGCCAGACGCGTCAGTACCGGGCCGTGCCAGTCATTCCCACGATGACTACTCTCACCCAGGGAAAGTGTAAAGTAATACACTTCAAATTTGAAAAACTAGGTCTGCAGGTGCCGCATTCAAAAAACCTTTTGTTCGAAAGTGCCGTTTGCGATAGACCGGCCGCCTTCGATAATAATAAGTACATGTCGATTAGATGGCCCGTTCTTTTATAGGAGAAGTTCCAGTATAACAACGTTTCTTGTGAATACGGGTTTAGTTTTAATGTTAAGGAAAGTGAGAGCTTCGATTCGTACGGCGAGTTGCTCAACGCAAGGATTCTACCGTATGAAATGGTGTCGGCGAAGTTGTGATGCCGTAAAGTGATAAAGCAGAATTCGGCTTTCATGACTTTCTCCTTCTTTCTTCTGGAGCCGTTTTTCTCCCCTTTTCAATTAACAGATCAATTGTGTGTCAACCTCGGTTTAGTCACATGTGGTGAAGCTAGGTTCTTTTTTTTTTCGCTTCCATTACAGTAAATGAGTCACCGATTGCACCCCATCCGCTCCAAGAATTGTCATCTGAAGTCCAGCACAATGGTTCAGGGTTCACGTTATGTGCCAGTTCATTTCATCTTTCATTCTCTTCGGCTTGCATCCTGTTCTCGGACACTGCAGCAACGCAGTTATAACGCTGGAATAGGCCACTGGTTGTGAAGCCTGATGGTTATTGGAGAATTGAAAATGGAGTAATCGTCACAAAACACGACAAACATCAGCGGAAAAACTCGTATACAAGCCAAATTCGGAGAAATAAATGCCAGTGAATCACATGAGATATTAAAATAGACGACAATAGAACCGGCTAATGATATATATATATATATATATATATATATAGAGAGAGAGAGAGAGAGAGAGAGAGAGAGAGAGTAGGGAGGGAGGAAGAGAGAGCGAGCTAAAACAAGGTTTCCGATGAGACGAGTGACTTTCACGCGTACGTGATTCGAGGGTGGCACAGGGGGTTACTATGCCTTACTCACCTTCCTACTTCACGAACCATGCTCTGTACCTTCCCGCAGGCTGCACGGAATTAGCATCGCTCACCTAATAGCTGCGTAGGCTGCGGCGCTCCGCCGAGTAAACACACCGCACGGGCTCGGCGCAAACCTGGGGGCTGCTCCTCTGTTTATTTACCGAAGGAGTGCCGGGGAGGTGAAGACAACAAGGGCAGAAAGGTTTACGACCGCGCAGGGGCGAATTTAAACTCGTAAAAAGGGCGGACGCGGCTGCGGTAATAAAGCACGAGGTCTTCGTTGAGTCATCGCGCGGGAAGAAAAAGAAAATTGGGGCTACGCGCGCTCAAATAAGAACGCCCGGAACAGAAAAAAAAAAAGAAAAGAAAATGCAGAAAAAAAACGTACCTTTATAGTAGTAGTTATAAAGACGATGTTGCGGTGTATAAGGCTACTGGCCCTGGCATACTTTGTTCGTGTATACCAGTACCAGTAGAACACAGATAATATACGATGAGCATAAATATCACTAACATTTACAATCATATACACTGTTAGAGCTCTTCTCTGATGACAACAAGCCATCAGTGTAGGATAGTTACGTAGTAATCGTTCTCGCGCAGTATGCAGCACTCACAAAGTATGAACTCTTGCATGAAACACACGTTGGTTGCAAGAATGAATTGGCGGACCTTCACTTGGAGCATTTGTTGGCAACAGTACCGTAATTTTTCTTGCTGAAGACTTCTACTCAAGTCGTACATATTCATCCACATATCATACAATTCCCCGAGTGCTCTCACCTGTCAGTTAATATCACGTAGACCAGGAATGCACAACACACGGCACGGGGGCCCTGCGCTGATCTTTAGCGGCCCACGGTCGAGTTTAGACTTTCCTTGTGCTGGTGCTATAATCCGATCACAGCCAAACGATTAAAAAAACGGCGATTTTGCCGGTTAGCAAGTACGACTTCCAAATGCACATTTCCGCAAGGGCAATGATGGGTCGGTCCTCCCCTTGTGGTGGTAAGGTTGGCTAAAACGACGCCTTATTTTCCTCTTCTCCTGGGGTAATATATATATTCCTTACTTCATCACCCCACCTAGTTTTTTGCCGTCCTCGACTGCGCCTCTCTTCTCTTGGTATCCATTCTGTAACTCTAACAGTCCACCGGTTATCCATCCTACGCATTACATGGCCTGCCCAGCTCCATTTATTCCGCTTAATA
>NC_051159.1:177749478-177941978 GCF_013339745.2 Dermacentor silvarum | reverse complement strand
TGTTGAAATGTTGGGATCAAAATGACGCAACTGAGCATGCGCCTACGCCATAGGTCCCCTGTAAATCTGCTAATGCCACAAATTGGTGAACCATAATGCCTGGACTTCGTAGTCGAGGTCGGTAGCTGGCATTATTCATAAACTGGCCAGCGACCAGATCTCCCTGCCAGCACAGTGATAAATAAAGAGATAAATACAAGAAGTGAGAGCGGCCAGGTTGCCGGGCGGGTGCTGGTGTTCCGGTCAGACACCGCTGAGTATAAACAGGCGGGAAACCAGACCATGCACCGCTCCCTTCCATTATGCAGACCCCGGCCGGCTTCCGAAGCCAAAGGTAACAAACGGCCTCGCGCGCACACTGCGTGGGAGGCTGGGCTCGGGCCACAGTGCCGCGAGAGCGCCGCGAGTACACGCATCCTCGAAAGCACTCGGCGGTCCAAGCGCACTTCACAGAACTCGCACTCCGCACTTTCCTGGGCGGCAAGTTGTTCAGCGACGGAAACTACACTTCCATTCTCTTTTTCTCGTGAACCGCTTGACCGTGCTCCACATTTAGGAATTCATTCTGAGGCAAAAAATTGGGAGGACGCTTAAGCTTCGCTTTTAAGAGTGGAACGCGATAGCATTCAAAGATCCCTGACTGCTACTCATGGTTCTCGACGACTGCAGCTTATGCAACCGTAATGGTTACCAGAAAACACTCGCGGCGAACGCTATGCAGGTGGGCGAGCTCTCTGGTGGAAACGCGGCCTCTTGCTTGGGCCGATCCCGGAGAAAGTGCACAACCACGCCAAAGAAATAACATCATTTTCAGGTTTCCGTTTTTCTTGCGCACTTTTAATATTTCAGTCTGAGAAGATTTAACATAAAAGGCATGCGCTGTGTGTGTTTCGTTTCATGACATTTGTTTGTGGATTGTCATTCTCAAAATTCCGAGGAATAGCTTTGCCAAGAATGCAAGACAAGGTATGAGCAACATTAATGATAGAATGGTGTGGCATACCTAAACGTGGTTGAGGATGATTTTCTCGGCCGCTGGCGCCAATGCCGACGCCGACGCCGGATTTTCTGCGACACGGGGCCCTAAACGCTATCGCGTTAAAACTTGCTAACGCGCTGCAAAAACTGGACAATCGGCCGCTTTCCGTGCAGGTGCTGCTGGAACACCGCCTCCATCGCTCGTCGGCCCACAAAGCGGTGAAGGCACTTTTGTGCTTCTTGAGGACGACGGGCTTGTGTGAACGTCTTTGACTAATAGTGCAATACCACACGCGTCAGCGAATTCACAGCTAATTTCCTTCGTTCCTTCCCTCCTCTCTCTCTCCCTCTCATCTTCGTGTTCCCCTTGCCCATTACCCCAGTGTAGGGTAGCCAGCCGGACGTTATTCTGGTTAACCTCCCTGCCTTCTGTCTTTCTCTTTCTTCCGTCATTCTGAGCAGGTTACTGCAAGCAGGACCGTGGGAGTGTTTTTCAATCATATGAACGAGGAATCACGGAATTAGTGCAGGAATGTCCGGTACCTTTGCCCCTTCGGCACTTGCGCATACTTAAACGCACACACACACACGCATACATGCGCACCTACAAGGCACTGGCATGAATGAGCAATAGCGCGAGTGTTTTCCACATGCTACAGTTAAGTCTACCGGCGAGGCAAACGCCAGGCACATTTCTCAAAGGCTATAGCTCCGGTGGCATGCTTAATGACATCCCCGAGACCATTCGATTCATTCACACCGCATGGCGAGCTCGTCATGCAAAATTATTTGATTTCTTTCGATATCCCAGGGAGTGCTGTATCTCGATCAGTAGAATGTATGCCGTATACACCACATTCCCTATGGCATATGATGCATGTTCACAGGCATATGCCATATGAACATAAGACAGTATGCTAATATACGACAAAATGCACATGTGAACGCACAGGTAAAGATGATGCACATGAGTTTTTTTCTTTTTTTTTTTTTTTTGTAGCAGTGCTCACCAGCAACTCGCGCACGTGAACATTAATAGTACTCGAAGGTAGCTTCATTGTGGTTGTCTTTCCCCAAATCCAGTTCACTCTGTGTTCATGCCTTCCCGCCCGCCCAACCTTGAAGTCATTTCGTCGCTTGATTAGTTTCCACGGTAGACTTGATATCGTGGCCAATTTCAACGACATAAATTGCCGCCGCCGCTGCCGCCGCCGCTGCCACCGCCGCCACGTCAGCACAACGAGAAAGGCGATGGAGGAGCGTGTTTCTTCCGCCGTTGGTAGTTGCTGCAGCTGCCGCCTGAGATATGAAGCCTTTAAATCTCCTCTGGCAACAGCTGCTTAGACGCACTCCAATAACGGGTATTCAGCCGAATGCAAATCGCAGTTCGCGGAAGCATCCATGGAACCACGTCTTCGATTTTTTTTTTATGTTGGCAGTTCATAACGGAAAACTAAGCATAAGCAAAGACAACAAATTAAGTCCGAAGAAAACACAACCAAGATCTCAGAAAAGGATTGATTTATTTGGCGTAGTTTGCGGTTTAAGATAATATGATCTAAAGTATGCGTAAAATCGAAATGGGACCCTACTCCTAATTACCGAATGCGAAATGCATCACGCTGGAATACGGATGACCGGTGGAATGAGGTAGACGAATATAAATAAATTAATCAATCAAGGAAGGTGTATAAGTATGGTAATCTGTTCTTATTTTGCCACGTGGCCATCTGTTTTCTTTTTAATCTATAACTAGAACACTGCTTGCCAATAAGGTCATGACCACCAGGTTTCAGGCGGCCGAGGCCTCCCGGTAGGGAGTATTTCGGCGCGATCTTGTACCATTAAAGTTCTTGTATCTCTCTTTCTATCCTGACGCCGTGAGGCTTGGAATTCCATAGCATGCTTTAGTTGCCGAAATTTATAGCTCGCCGCTCTCTGCAGGAAATCAATCGACCAGAGGTGAACGCCAGGCTCTCTCGTTCCAAACGATACACACACGATATACACAAGACCATTACCACACAAGCTTAGTTGAGAGAAAATGCAAGAAGTGGGGCACAATCCAATAGCATAAATAGCAGTGTCGATGAAATAGCATGCTATCGACACTGCTAGCGACCCGCTCAAGGACAACCACCCGCGGAACAACGTGGCGGAGAAAGCGAGGAAAAAAGTTGTCGCAGTTTCACCTGAAAGGCGAAGCATCAATTGCGATAGCAAATTTGTAGAGAGCTATACGGAGTAATGAAAATGTTGTCGCAGTTTCACCTGAAAGGTGAAGCATCAATTGCGATAGCAAACTTGTAGAGAGCTATACGGAGTAATGATATTAGCTTTATCAGCTGTATAAACTTGGACATGCAGCAGCATCGGCAACACGCAGAACTGTTGTCGACGCCATCCGCGTTTTGCACGCGTTCGCTCAAAATGCGTGCGGCGTTGGTGACTGTTGCCGGAGCCTCTGATATAAATAGGTACTTGGTTCCGCAGCTAAACGTCGCCTCCCTTCCCTCCCCCTCCCCCACGGCCTCTCGCTCGTCGGAAGAAGGCGCGTTTGCTCTACATACATGGTGATTGTGAAGGAGAACAGAGACGCCTACTTCTGCAGCCCTTAAGTGAGCACGGCGCAGAACGCGCGTTTGTTCTCCGCCGTGCGTTCACTCCCCGTGAAAGACGCGCCCCTCGCGCCCTTTCACTCGCACATACAGCGTTCGGCGCGCGGCGACGATTTCTTCTCCAAATGACGTCATATGGAACCTCACGGCGACGGCGACGGCGACGCCGACGGCAGAAATCTGCTTTTGAGTGTCCATATAATTGCTATCGCAATAAAAAGGGGGTCGCAACGACTGGAGTCACTTGGGTGACAACGTCTCCCGGTGCCAGGTGTTGCAATCGCCACTACCGCGCGCGCTCCTGCCGGTGGTGACGGGAGAACACGGCCTCCGCTAAGAAGAGCGAAGATTTTGGCAAGTGGCGGATCAGCCGAATAGACGGCGCAGCAGCTGCTGCTTGGAGCATGAAGGGAAATGCGAGAGTGGAGAGAGAGAGGGAGGGCTTCACTAAGTTCATTGAGAAGAGAACAATAAACTGGGGAAAGGGAAGCTGGCTAGTAGGAAGAAAGACTACATCGCTGCTCTTCCTCAGTAGCGATGTAGACAAATATGCAAAAACGAGGTAGCTGGGAAAGCAGGGACGCCACCCGGTTGAATACGAGAATACGAGATAATATAACAATGATACGGATTTAGGGAAGAAGGGAGAAAGACCAGAGAACGAGGAGCCGAGCGCTCCTCACCAGCGCCGTGTACGAAGAAAGATCTCCGAATAAGGGAGGGAGAGCAATCGGGAAAGTGGGGAGAGGTGCCTCGTTGAGCGAGAAGGGACAGAGCAAAGGGAAATCAGTTCGCAGAAAGGGCTATGGCCTCTCCCGCTCATCTCAACGGGACAGATCGAAGGCGGATGCAAGGACGAGAAGAACACGCTTTCTTTCTCGCCCATCTCAGCGTTGCTGTGGGAGACGGTTGCTGGGCAACAACCCACATCATTACGCACGCGACTTGTCCATTTCCTGGTCGACAGGATAAACGCTTGCCGGCCCATTGGTTAGACCGGCTTTACTTTTTCTTCCCTCGGCACAAACACCGGCCCTTCTTTATTTTTTATCTGCCCAGAGGCGAAGTAGGACGGGCGAACGGGGCGCATCCCAGCCCAGAGGTGCGGCAAGCTCGTCAGCAGGCCTTGCACGCCACGGCAGCCTAGACCAGCTAGCGCGCTAACAGGGAAACGGGCGCGCGATTTCCCTGGGGCAGGTGTCGGCGCTCGTTGGGCTTCGGCCCAAGCCACTTCGCTTGTTTGTCGTCGCGTTACGGGTGGCGAGCGTGCATTCCGCTCAAGCAGTGCCGTGCAGCGCCTATCTGTGCGCCGCGTCCCCGGTATTTGTTCCATATTGATTTATAAACTTCAAACACATGTATCACAGTGCGCGTAAGCACGTATGGCCGGGTGCTTGCAAGCCGCTGTAAGTGCGGCTGCCTTAGTACCCAGTGGTTTTTCTCCTGTGCGCCTAGTATGCGCGAAAGGTCAATCTTCTTTATTTTTTGTTGCCATGATTGCTGAAGTTTGACTGTATTTAAACTATTCAGTGGCTTGTACTTCCCCTGCACCGCAAAGAATACGCCAGAAGAGCTCGGTTATCAATTATCTCACTGCATGGTATGTTAATTCTCACACATGCTCCTAATTCTGTATTGTACAGCGAGAATAGGTTTGTTCAACTCTTTTCATGTATTTCCGCTTCTTCTTCATATTCAAATAATTACGTCGAGTATTGTTAAACCCCACTTTTGCTTAACAGCAATAAATAAGTTAATTAAAATCCGAGGACATCTAAGCATTTTTTATGAGTTGTAATGCGAAGGCACAGATGTCCAACTGAACGCCGCTGAGCGCTCCTTCCGAGTTATGAACTCCTCGCGCGCAAGCGAGCGCATTGAATCGCTTGGTGGCTTGGCGCGTTGTGATTTGGCATTACCCAAATTTGGCCTTACCTACGCAGGCGAGAGCTTTCACGGACAAGGAACGCGCGAATAACACAGGCTTCCGAGAGCGAAAGCGAGGGTGACATGGCGTCGCAGCGATGCCCTCTCCCCTCACGCAACACCTGGCGCTATTGCAGCAGCAGATGTTCCCTTTCGATCGTTCTGTTACGTCGAGGCGCGCTGTGAACTTGGCGTCGCAGCCAATGGGAATTTAGGTGCTGTTTTTCGCTTGTCCAGACGACAGACGCCGGCTTTTTCACTCAATGGATCATTTGAACATTTCGGATCAATAGCTAAATAAATAAATGCAACGGTAACCACTACTGCGTGGGATTATAAATGGGTGCGCGTATACGCGGTCGTTCCTCCTCCCCTCGGCCCTTTGCGTTGCAATGCACCGAATTACCTGGGATGGTCACCGGTAGAGGAGCGAACGAGATGATTGGAACTAAGTCTCGATAAGCTTCACTACTAATATGGAAAGCAGGGACTTCCACCTGCGAATCTAATTTGCGCGCTTGCTGTTGAGACGTACTCTAGCTTCGCTGCCGAAGCGTTTCTCCTTCAGTGTTTAAGCTTCGCGAGCTACACCAGAGCAAGCATGCTGACATACTCGGCGACAAGTTTTCTTGAAAATCCTGCGAAAGCTATGGAGTTAAAGCACTGCCTCGATCGTCTTCCTACGCCGCTCAACATAGCCGACAAAACTAAGATTCGACTAATTCTCAATGGCATAAGTATATTACCATTGCATTATAAGCTTCACAATACGATTGGAACACAAGCATCAGTAGCGTTAAATCTTCTCTTAATCTCCAGTCCTTGTCAACTCGCCGCACAATTGCACAACTGTGTCTTTTTCACAAACTCTACTACTATTTTCCCCAGTAGCGTAATACACTTCTTCCTCCTCCTCACCGCACTTCTCGTCGACTTTTCAACAGCTTGAGTATACAACGTCTTCATGGAACTACCACCGCATTTCATAAATCTTTCCTGCCCATCACAATAGAGCACTGGAACGAACTGCCACAATCAATAGTTATTGAGCGTGATAGCTCAAAAGTCAAGCAGTTACTGAGAGCCCATTATCAAACCTAATCACCTTGCTTACACCTGTGCCACGTCTTACTACTATTGCTTTATATTTATTTATTTATATATATGTATATATATGTGTGTATATATATCTGTAT
This sequence comes from Dermacentor silvarum, assembly GCF_013339745.2. Taxonomy (NCBI): domain Eukaryota; kingdom Metazoa; phylum Arthropoda; class Arachnida; order Ixodida; family Ixodidae; genus Dermacentor; species Dermacentor silvarum. The sequence continues at coordinate 177,935,260 of NC_051159.1, read as the reverse complement.
ATGTATATTTATTTTTATTTTTTCCTATATTTAGCGTTCATACAATTTTTGATATCATGACTGCTCTGTATTTCTATCATCGAGCGCGCCTACTCTGGCGAGAAGTTTCGGTGGCAGTTTAAGTATAACAATTTCGGCTTTGTGTGTACAGCGCGTTCAATTTCCTTTGATTTCTTGAGGACAGGGCTCGAAGACGGACAAGCCGAACCATTTATTGAGCAGTCCCACACACTACATTCATCACACTCGTTTGCGAGTCGTTCTGTGCCTGCGGGTCACTTGTATCGCCGGTGATTACAATGACATTCTAGGATAGTTACCGGGACAACAATTTTTTATATATATTTGAGTTTTGTCCCATATGTGTTCATATATCCATCCTCAAATGTGTCGCAACGGAAATGTGAGTTGTGCGCTGCATATCAGGTCTTCTAAATCGTAAAGCGAAAATCTCTTAAGAAAACCATCAAGGTGAGGACTCGCAATGAATTACTTCTCAAAACAAGGTTCCCAGTTTATCTTTCTAGGCAAATATTTCTTTTTTTTACAGCGTAAGCTGTTACGGGCACATTTCAATAGCCGTTTCGGTTCGCGATGGTGTCCGCTGCCGCATCCGCCGACGGCGTCCGGCGATCGTAACCGCTGAAATGCGAAAAATGTACCCGGTTCCCGCCGGGATCGAGCCCGCGCCCGCTGCGTGGGAGCCAGATACTCTGCCACTGAGCCACGCAAGCGCTTGCTATCGGGCACCGGAAAAATGCGCTTTAAACAGAGCGCAGACGATCCAAGCCTTTGCCGGTATTGTGGCGCCGTCTAGTTAAGGCGCCTACAACCGCGGCGTGCGCATGCGCAGACAACGAGATGCCACTCAGACGAGACGCGCAATAAAAAAACGCGATCCCCAGCCTCCGCCAGTATGGTGGCGCCATCTAGTTAAGGTGCCTGCAAACGTCACAGGCCTGCGCGGCCAGGCATCATCGGGCTCAGCAGACGCTGTGCAGAGAGCATTACAAGTCGCAGCTCCCCGTTGACGCCGGGCTGGCAGTTCAGATCGTTCTCGTCAAAACGAGGCGAATAGACTTTGTCGCGAAGACCCTGGTGTGCGTGGTGCCGAAATTGGAGCTACTCTTGAGCCGCTCCACCATCTTACGCTGCGACTGTGCTGCGTGTGCGGCGCAGGCCTGTGACTTTTTTTTAACACGAAAGTGTTTTATGCCGGGGTCCACCAAGACTTCACTGACGTATTTCCGTCACGGAAATACGTCATAGAACATAATACAAAGAAAGAAACCAGAAGAAAAAGTTCCACAAACATGCAAAATGTGGAAATCGAACCCACGACCTCTCGGTCCGCGACGATAGATCGCCGAGCGTTTAACCCATTGCGCCACAAACGCATTTGCAGAGAGCTACACAGACGCGCCTTATATTTCTAACACTCCTCCGTGTACCCGCGCTCTTGCTCGGGGCGGTGCCGCCGCCTACGAGCAGAAAAGAGAAGTACTGCATTATGACACTAACGCGCACCGACAGTGAACGCTTCGGTGGTCTCAGCACTACGACGCCTCGATGTCAGCATTCGAAGGGACGCTGGCATCAAGAAGCACTACCAACGCCACCTAGGTGGCGTTGGTAGTGGCGTTCACCGTACTCAGCACAGCGGAGCGTGGCCTCCGCAATTAGCTCTGAAAATGTTTCTGAAGTTGATCGCGGAGGCTGCAACTACGACGCGCTGTACGCGCTGATTTGACTCGGTGACGATTCAGTTACGTGCTTTGTCTTGCGCGTTGTATTAGTGTGTCAGTTACGTGCTTCGTCTTTCGCGTTGTGCTAGCGTGTGCAGCGTAGTGCAGCTTCCATATGCACGACGGTTGCTCATGGTCATCGACGTTGGTAGTCGTGATGGAGGAGACGTGCCACCAGGCGTCAGCGTGGGTGCATCAACGCCTAAGGGCGCTTTAGCCACAAAACAGCAATAGACATTATATATCAATGTGCAATAAACATTACACTACTTCTGTGAAGACACGTTTCACTTTCGTGTTCTATACCGATTCCTATATAAGAGGGATCAACCACATTTTTTCTGCATCTGCGTTGCCACGAGCATAACACACCCACAGTGAAGCCACACTCGCAAATAAGTGGCACAGCTCGAACTACTTAGCGGAATGACACTACTTAGCAGGGTGTTGTAGCTCCGCCCCTGTTGCTTTTCTTTCATTGTGAAGAAAAGAGCCTCCGGGTGCAGCAAACGCACGATAACGCCGATTTCCGTCAGCGTCAAACCTGGACATTCGGCACGCGACAGCACGCTCACCAACCCACCTACATTAAATTCTCTACCTCGGCGGCTTTTACTTCCTGCCGTGCCTTCTCTCCTTAATAACGTTAGCACATGAAATTGAGAGCCACTCCCACTTACTATGTCCCTGTCGCATTAAACGAGTTGAAAAAACTGCTGAGCGGACAGAGTAGACCGGGCACTATCTTCTGCAGAACGTCTGCGTAAACGGATGTAGGTAACCGCTTTGTCATGATGCTGTGCTTCTTTTTTTTCTCTCTCTTTCTTCCTGGGTAAGGGAAAGGTACAAGCGGCACGATAGCTGAATGCAGCATTTTCGGTCATAGTTGAACGGTCTCTGTATACACAGCACGACAAGGCTCAGCACGCGCATAGCAAGGACGACGGGGCTTCCCTTACAAGCCGTCGCCTCCTCTGGCGTAGCGGTCGCGATGGACTCCGGTCGAGCGTGTCTCGTGGTCGCGGCTTGCTGCTGCATCAGCGCCTTAACTTTGGCCGTAATTCGGTCGGGTGCCGTTGTCTACATCGGCGCTGCGAACACCTTTCGGGTGAAGTGCGAAGACGCCGCCTGGCCCCTGTGCTTGGCCACCGTGTTCAACATTGCCACTGGTAAGCTAAGCTGTCTGATTCCAACGCATGCGAATATCCGGCCATTGTTTTGGCCGCGCAGGGGAAAGCCACATCACCGAGGAGATTGCTGCTATGGAAACATACGTGTCGCTATTGTCCAGCGTATTGCTTTTGAATGTACATGTAATGGAGACATATCTTCCTGCGATATAATCATGAGCTGCTTTGGACAGTTGGCATAACATGGTCTAAATAGATTCACGCTTATTCTCACGCTGACTACTGGCATTCGACATAATGAATGTGTAATTGAGAGCTAAATGATGTTTTGAGCGCCAAGTGACTGAGAACACCTGTAACTTTGCTCCCGCCGCGCTTTTCTTTCTTTATTTTTTATATATATTTTGGAGGCGCGGCGAGGTTGGGGGTAGGGTGTAAATATTTCCCGTGCAAAGCTCACACATGTGTATGCATATCATATTGTAAGCATTCGTCGCGATACTCGAAGTGCATCCGTCTAGAAATTTCCTAGTCTGGATATTAACAGCGAAGCTGTTTAAGCTAGCCGTAATTTGTGGTGCGTAGCCGTGGTAGCCATGACAACCCGGAGGAGAAGGAGGAGGAGACCGCATACGCATGCACGCGGTCTCCACCGTGCTTGGCGGTTTCCTCTTCCCACATCTTCTGCAGTGCCTGTTCGACGTTTACGGAGCAAGAGGCGGCCTCCTTGTTTTCAGCGCTGTCGTGCTCAACTCAACTGCTGCCGCTTTTCTCACGAGGACCCAGCAGTACTCCGCGATTCGAATACTGCCCTTGATTTCGCCGCTCCCCGCAGAAGTCGGCAAAGAACTGCTTCATGACGCCGAGGGCGATTTAGGTCGACGAGGAGACAGCACCCAGGATTCATTGCAAACCATCTTTCCGTGCTCTGTCGAGAGCGCGACGAATCGAACGATGTCGTCGGGAGATCGGCGGGTGCGAAATGGTGCCTACGAACAAACAGGCATTAAAGCTTTCCACGAAACATTCTAGCAACAATGAGCGCCGGCCTTTGAGAAAGGGCACGCTAGCAGTGTGCCTGTCCTTTATGAGACTTCCCAGGTTTTACATCGTAGCGTGCACGATGGGGAAACTGTGGTTTTTGAGCTTTTTGAGCAGGACACTGCATGCTGACAGTTGTAGTGGACTTTGCGGTTGATCAAGGCACACCAAAGTAGGAAGCCGTTTCTCTCGTCATGCTCATCACGGCTCCCGACCACGTGGCGGGGTTCACGTTCGGGCTCGATACCGACAAGGGCGTTGTGCGAAAGGCTACCATGATGGCTGTGTGCTAGCTGCGTCGGGAGCGCGTGCTCGTACGTTCTTATACCCCGTTTCGCTTCGTATCCTGCTCTAGTTGCATCATGGGAGTTGCGGGCTGGTGCAACGGGGCGCCTGTCATGCATATCTTCGTTCTAGCCGCGGAGCTCGTCAACCCAGAGACTTCCAGCGTGTGTCTCAGCATGTTCAACTTTATCGCTGCTTTTTCACTCCTCAAGAGACCGCTAATGATCGGCAAGACTCTGTCGTACCAGTTCATGGGGGCAGGTGTAATTGGTGCTTTGCTCTCACAGACTAGGTTCCTTTCTGTAGACGTTAAAAAGTGTCGCGTAAGCATCAAATCATCAGTTCGGGAGTTTGACTCCATGAGAATGTACTTCAAACGAGAATTGCGGGTAGTTAACGTTCGCCTAATTGCTATCGCTATTGTACATCGTAGAAGCAATTGTCTATTTTTTCAATCAGTGAAAAAATGTGTCCACGCTGCAATCTCGAGCTAACCCACGAGTCGCAGTGTTACAGCTACATGAGCGTTTCAGTACGCATATGCACAGCACATCTCAGCGCTCTCGCTAATACGTCACAAGGACAGATTAACAGCAGGAGTTACACTGTGCTAATACTGTGGATTGGTTCGGGACGTGTTGGATATTTTGGAGCCGCAGAAGACAAGAAAAGTTTTGGGATCATTTTGTGAGCTCCCAGGCTGACAGAATACTTAGAGGTCTTTTCACAGCTATCGGAGATTCAGAGCGACGACATGTGGCGCAGTATTTCAGTTGTTCATACAGCAGGCATACCGATTCCAAGACAGGCCCAACAATGCTTTCCCAGCACGTTCTTTGTCACCTGCTTTCCTCCACTACATCTGAAATACCGAAAATGACCTATTGCGTTCCCTTCAGCACCTATAGATAAAGCGCTTTCTAACCAGATAATGCTACATTTCCATTGTTCTGTAGGTTACTGCCGAGACAACAGTGGGTGCTTTGACGGTGTGTTTTACCTTACTCAGCTGCGCAGGCTTATAGCTAGCAGTGTGCTTCCAAGAATAATGGACCAAGAGACAGCGACAGGAGAGAAGAAAATCTGTGCAAGCCTACTGAATCGCTGCACGCAGTGCTTAAGTCACCCTCATACATTATGCTGCTCTTGTCAGCGAGCTACTTTTCTCCGGGATATTTTTTTTTCAATGTGGAGTCACAAAATAGCAGCGATTGAGGATTTCAAAATGCAATATCCTTATGCACAAAGTCATTTGATCGTATAAGAACTGATAGTGGCTGACCATTGGCATTGGTTTCATCTCATTCTTAACAATTGGTTGGCTCCCGTTCTTGCGACACTTGCCTTTATTATTTTGTCTCTCTTAAACCCTTTCCCCCGCATAGGGTAGCAAACTGGATGTGCGTCTGCTTGACGTGCCTACATTTCTTTCCTCTTTTTCCACCTCCTCCTTCACACAGTATGCAGATTTGTGATTCCAGGTTCAGATCGTGATCAGTTGTAAAGTTACAGGCATTTTACACTTTACTGTGCTGTTTTCAGACTTTATAAGCAGCAAAAAGCATGAGACTTCAGATTATGAAACTATATGAACAATCGTTGACATGCCCTTGCAAATGCTATCCGTCTAGTGTCACTCGCAATGTGCCTTAGCTTGTCACTACACTCGCCTTTACTGCGCTGTAAAACATGAATTTCCTCAGCCGCGGCCTCACCGCTAATTCCTTCAGGTTCTTTGTGCCGAAATATTTATACGGGAGTTTGTATGGCGCAGGTTTCCCGCCAATTGTTTCTCAAGGGAAGGAAAGCGAGTGAAGCCTCCATGCCTGGAGCCAACGCATCGATAATGGGACATCGCCAGGGCAACAACTGCGTTCCTTGGTAGGGGTTTGTGTACCTTCCTCTTTCCCTACAAGGAGGAATGTAAGCGAGTACACAGAAGAGTGAGGTAAGGGCTAGTAATTGCAAATTACCAAAATAGGAGATTAGTTGCAGTATTGTCTTTTCTTAACGCGAAGCATTAGTGGAATTTATCTACGACTTTATTTGCAGTTTTCATTTTTAACTCATAGAACCCTAAAATTAGCCGCGAAAACATTTCTCGAACATTACCGCTTCGTTTACACAAGCAGTCCATACCTTATTCTCGCCTTTCGGGTTGATGCAGTACAACGTATCGATTGGACTAAATTCAAGCTACATATGGAAAATGCATGCAGAGAAGACTTGGGCCATAGCCTAGAGGAAACCATCTCAGAGGCAATGAGAGAAGCTTCATGCCTCCTAAGATTGAAAGCGAACCGTTCCCAATTTGACGTAGAACTGGAGAGGCTAACGGCACTTCGACGACGAGCTGAAAGGAGGTACAGGCGCACGAAGGCAGTTTGTGACCTGAGAATGGCACGAAGAACACAGAAGAAAATCCAGCGCCGTTTGGACAAATTGCAGGAACAACGTTGGAAGTCCTTTTGTGAATCCCTGGACCCTCGTAAACCACTTTCATACATCTGGAGGACAGTTCGTGGCCTCGGCTCGTCTCCACAACAGCGACATCCCTTCATGGCCTTAGCCCTACATCACTGCCAGACGCAACTTGAGGTGGTAAATGATTTTTGTGCGCGGATCACCGGCGTGTGTGTCACCCCCCACGCCGAAGGGGTTAGTAGTCGTCCCTGTGTCTCGCGTACCAGAAATGGAACTTCCATTTACTATGGAAGAACTTGACGCATCTTTGGCTGCTTCTCGACGTTCATCTTCACCAGGGCCTGACGGCATCACCTATGCAGCTCTTGTCCATCTTGGACGGGAGGCCAGGCAAGAGCTGTTGAATTACTACAACCGCTCATGGCGTGACGGAATTGTTCCGCTGCAATGGAAAATAAGTCGGCTTGTACCGCTACTAAAAACAGGGAAGTCGCCTTTAGACCTGACATCATATCGCCCTATTGCCCTGGCAAGTTGCGTAGGAAAAGTAATGGAAAAAATGATCCTTACACGCTTAGAATGGTACCTTGAACGCCACAGTATATACCCTGACTCAATGACAGGCTTTCGGTGAGGCAGGTCTTCAATAGACAATTTATCGACCTGACAACGTACATACAGCAACAAAAATGTCTCAAGCGCATATCAGTGGCGCTCTTTCTTGATGTGAAAGGGGCGTACGATAATGTCACACATGAAGCGATCCTTGAATCACTGGAGGCTGTCGGAATCGGTGGCCGCATGTTTCAATGGATCAGAGACTATTTGACCAGAAGGTCCTTCTATGTGCAGACCGAAAATGGCCCCTCTGCCAACTATTATACCTACTGCGGCGTCCCACAGGGCGGGGTATTGAGCCCTATTCTGTTTAACCTAGCTATGATTGGCCTTGCTGAACTATTACCCAATACAATACACCTGTCGATCTACGCCGACGATATTTGTCTTTGGCCTTCTGCGGTGACTCGTCTTCAAGTGCGCGCAAGAATTCAGCGGGCAGCCACCCTAACTTTTTCCTATCTCCGAAAACAAGGCTTTACTATGTCCATCGAAAATGTGCGCTCATTGCCTTTACGCGCAAACCCATGTCACCGTACCCTGTTTCTCTCAATGGCCAGGTTATTACATATCAGAAGTCTCACCGCTTCCTAGGTGTGATTATTGACAGGAACCTTTCATGAAGCCCCCACTGCATCTACCTGAAGCGGAGACTAATTTCAATTATACATATAATGAAGTTCCTGTGTGGAAAAACATGGGGAACATCGGTACGGTCTATGCTGCAGCTGTACAGAACACTGTTTCTGGGCTTTTTACGATACAGCTTGCCGGTTTTGGAGAACACATGCAAAACAAATATTCGTACCCTCCAAAGTTTGCAAGGCCAGGCTCTGCGGACATGTCTTGGACTTCCACGATGCGCCTCGACTCATGCAACTATCGTGATTGCTAGAGACTACTTGATTCCAACATACATCATGGTTGACAACCTCAGAGCACACATTCGACACCTGTGTCGCGTACCCAGTCATCACATTACTGTTTTGCCGGCACAAAGACCTCAGGCCACGTTTTCGAAACTTGTTGCGACACATCAAGGCTGCCTTCCATCGGGATTTACACCAGCAGCAAGACCACTGTCACCCCCGTGGTGTCTACGGCAGCCACAAGTACACCTCACGATTCCGGGAATTACGAACAAGCTCAGTCATTCCACGGTAGCTCTACGACAGTTGACATTGTCATTGCTGAACGATGCATATGAGTTAAGAACGCAGGTTTACACCGATGGATCTGTCTCAGCCACCAGCTCCACAGGCGCTTTTATCATCCCGACCTTACAAGTCACAAGGAAGTTCAAAGTGTCCCACATAACGACTTCTACGGCAACAGAACTTGCCGCTCTACGTGCTGCAGTTAATTACATCGTAGAAACACCACCTCGAAAGTGGGTCATTTTTTGTGACTCCAAGGCAGCCCTTCAGAGTCTGCAGTCAGCATTACGACGCAAGACACATGAACAACTGGTGTTTGAGACCAGAGAGGTTCTCCATCAAGCCCTCATGAACGGACATGACATCATCTTTCAATGGCTGCCGGGGCACTGTGGCATCGTCGGTAATGACCTTGCCGATGATGCCGCCCGGTCAGCCCATAAGGAAACCCTGACTGTTCCTATACCCTTATCGAGGACAGACGCTGCGAGGGGTCTTCGTTTACTTGCTCAAACCGAGACAGAAACGTCATGGAGCAGCCCGATTTTTACGAACTGTCATCTCCAACGGCTGGATCCTACACTGAGGCTACAAATTCCATCGAACTTCCCCCGCCGTGATGCAACTTTACTTTGCCGCCTCTGGTTAGGAGTGGCTTTTACGAAAGCGTACTCATTCCTTCTGGGCATGTCCGACACACCAATCTGTGACTCGTGCAACTGTGAGGAGACGGTGGAACACGTGTTGTGTTTTTGTCATCTTTATGAGACCGAACGTGACCTTCTCCGGAGTGTGTTAAACCGATTAGACAGCAGACCGTTTTCAGAGAAAGATTCTTGGACCGTGGCCCCACGCGTCGCAGGCTTACAAAGCGACGCGGGCATTGTTACAGTTCATGAAGTCGACTGGCCTCAGTGACCGATTGTGAAGTGTTGGACAACCGCACGTGTTTATACTGCGAGTACTTTCTTCCCTCTCTCTCCTTTCTTTTCATCCCTTTAAACCCCTTCCCCCGTGTAGGGTAGCAAACCGGAAGGGCTTCTGGTTAACCTCCCTGCCTTTCCTTCTTTTTTTTTCCTCCTCCTCCTCCGGGTTGATGGCGCTATTTAAATCATGCCAAGGAAAATAGTTGTCCTGACAAAGACATGTCGACCCGTTGGGTACATGGAGAGGCTATATGCCTGTTAGCCTGCTGTTGATCACTTTGCCTTCATCGCTGACCCTTTATTTTTGTTTGCATTGTATCCGAGAGACACAAGAAAGGGGAAAGGCAGGGAGGTTAGCCAGATGGGAAGATCCGGTTTACTATTGGATTGTATCGGTCACATATACCCTGCTGTAGCTAAAACAGACAGATGAGATCTCGCACAAGTCTTATGGTTCCATGCCTCACATATTGTTTGGTGCATTTATACAAAGGGCACAACTAAATGTTCCCTGAAAAGGCTAATCCTTTCTTGAATAAAGCGGACACAGATTCTTGTACTGTTTGTGTAAGAGTATGTTGCTGTGTCCGACACCCATATTACGACAGCTTGTCTGATCACGGCGCCGAGCATGATGAATATGGATGCCAACCTGTCAAAGAAAATGTTCAGCCCACCTTGAGTGACACAGTTACGATGTTAACGGCAGATTTCTTGCACCCAATGAGACCACAGGCCCCATCTGCTGAACCCAAAGCTCACAATTTACCGGTTATAATTTGTACGCAACAAAAGACTATAATCGAATCGTTGTTGTCGTGTTTCTGTGGACAGATTGTTTTCATATGTTCCCTTCTTCTGACATTTTTTCTATGTCCTTTCCCCTTAGCCCCAAGTGCCGAGTAGCCAACCAGACAGCTACTCAAGTTAGTCGCTTTGTGATTCATCTCTTAGTCTTTTTTTTTTCTCTCCCTCTGTTTTAAGATCACAGCGCCTCTCTGCTGCTGGTTACTACCAAAGGGTTAACTGTATGCTGCCGGCCAACGGAACATACCACCATGAGTCGCTATGGTCCAAATCCTCTTCAAACGTACATTAGGATGCCTGAATGAAGTTTATTGTCAGCTGAGACATGGCCTGTTCAAGCTAGCTCTTACAAAAGATCAGACAATCCTGTCAGGACATGTGCCCTGAGACCCCAACGCCTCATCAAACATTGGTGTTGAAAAGAGCGTACCCGGAGCACGGCCCACGTTCATTTTATGGTCCTCGTCTAAGCCGTTGTAGCACGGCGGTAATTACGCTTGAATAATAAAGAGGATTATATATTGAGGGAAAATATCTGGTAACACAGATAAAAGGAAATTGAGGCGCCGCCGCACGAAGTGTAAGTGTGCGCGCGGGTGGAAGAACAAAAGATGGAGGGTGCAGGGCCATGCAGTTACTATAGCTTCCAGCACTAATCCCTTCCGTAAACAATTGAATCTCATACAAAGGAGTATACGTAAAAGCACCAAGCTCCCAGCCACTCAGCAAGGGCCGAAATGAGGCCAATGTTCTGCCATACAATGGTTTGTTAGTTTGCTAGTTTGTTAGGTTTTATGTCTTTCAAAGCGCGACCGAGACCACAGTCATATGAAAGTGCCTTAGTTAGCCTAATTACACCTTATACGTACATAAATAGAATAGCTACTTAATTAAAGTTCGCGTAAGGTTATAATTATAATATTGCAACTTATAAATATAAAAATTTGTTTTACAATTGTGGCAACACGACATACCATCATTGTTTTGCTGTAATAAGCCTAAACTTCGCTAGAAAAGTACGGTAACTACGTTCGTTTACTCTGACGAAACAGAAGTGACCATTTTAGTCACGAGCATCGTCTAAATGCTATGTAGAATGAATTATTGTTGCTATGCGAGATGCGTATATTTCGCCAGCCTCAAGTTAATTTGGTGCGCCTTAAAATCACGGAGAAACCTTGTATTAGCCCCTCTACATGTCCGCCCTATCTTCTGTACTTAACAGAAAAAAAAAACTGGAAAAAAAAAAACGTTAAACTCTGTATACACCAGCGACTCTTGACCGTTGATTTATGTATCGGCATGGTCAGCATGCAAAACAGAAACTGAGCGCAAGCAAACGTCGGCATCGTGAGCAGCAAACTCCTTTCACACAAGTTAACACCAAGACTGACAAGAATGGAGCTCTCTACGCCAGCGCTCACTGGATCAATACTCGGGACGGGCCAGCAAGGTCCGTATCTCACTTTTGGAGCTTATAGTGCCCCTGTACATCGTGCCACGTGTACTTAGTACTCACTCTCTCCCTCTTTTCCTCTTTCAATTCCCCCTTTACCTTACCCCTAGTGTAGGGTAGCAAACCGGACGTTCGTCTGGTTGACCTCCCTGCCTTTCATCTCCTTACTCTCTCTCTCTCTCTCTGTGTGTGTGTGGGTGTGTGCCACACGTGTACTGCATGAATGTCAGGAAGCAGTGAGACGATAATAGTCAGTGATAAAGTGTAGCACATAGCAAGGAACAGGGACAAAAGGCACAAAAAACGAGGACAAGGCGCTGAATCATTATTAAGAAAACTTAATTTATTAAAGAATTTTATTAAGAAAACATTACGCACATATAAAGGAACCAAACGTCCAACAAATACGAAAAGTAAAAAAACGGACATGCGCAGGACACAGGGCAAGCTGCAAAGATGTAGCGAAAGGTAAAACTGTCTATAGGGCCGGTATTTTGTAGCGATGCCTTTTCGGTAATACCTTATCACGCTTATCGCGCTTTGTCAGTGGTCAGAGCGACGGTCCGCTCGCGTTATCAACGGGATCAGCCGGCCGTGAGCGGTGGATGATAAGACTAGTATAGAATAAGTCATAAGGCATCGCTACAAAATCGCGGCCTAGATTGATGCTAGATAAGTAAAATTCTTTCGCGTGAACAATCAGCGACTGTACACTTACGGTTGCGCCATCTCTAATTTTTGTGTGGTAATTCTTCCGCTCTCTCTCTCTCTCTGTCTCTCTCTCTTGCGAACTGGCTTGCATGCTTGTAGATTATAGCTGTTTATTTCAAAAGGGAGACGCACCATATTATTTGCAATGCACCGCAAGATGCAATGCCGCAACCCCCTTCAGGGACAGTTCATGCGTTCTAAGTCGAACATTAACACTGCGCTTCGTTAGTCCAGCGTATTATTATTCAATTCAATTCATTTTTATTGATAAGTAAATTAGTACAAAGACAGTAGTATGCAGGAAGGGGTCCCAAAGTAAAAACTGCAGGCGGGACCCCTTACGATGAATTAAATATCGAGTAATGAAACGAAACTAACACTGCATAGGTGAAAAATTAACAAGCACATGAAAGACGAAATAATTACAGTAATATCATGCATAATCATATACAAAAAAAACAAGTTACAAGAAATAAAAGCTGTACAAAAAATACAAAAGAAAACCGACACAACATAACAACGAAAAAATAAAAAATAATAATACCATGGTATAACATGTCAGCACAATAAATTTGAAAAAGTGACGAATACATTCATAGACAATATCAAGTTAATTAGAACAGTTATATTTTTATTCAAATAGGTAGTCCTTTAAGTCAGATTTAAATATGGAAAGCGAGTTACATTGTTTTAGGTCGGTAGGCAGGGAGTTCCATAGTGATATAGCAGAAAAAAGAATAGTTTGTTTTCCATAGTTAGTGCGTACCTTAGGCTAAAGTAGATTGCCCTTAACAGAAAAACGATTGCAGTTAGCATTAACGAATACGTATGATGGAATTATATCGAGGTAGAGATAGCGATCAAAAACTTTGAAAATAATAGACCAAGATTATAGTAATAGGATAGGGATAAAGGTAGTACGCGATTGTTAATAAAGAACAGGAGTGAGTGAGATTGTCAAGGTGCAAAAGAAATAATACGAATAGCTTGTTTTTGAAGGGTTAGGAGATGGATATTATAAGTGCTGCCCCAGCTAGCTAGGACTCAATACAATAATTGATATGACTGTGAATAAATGCGTAATATAAAGTGACAAGTGTTGTGATATCAAAAAAAGCTCGAGCGCGAATTAGTGCCCGAAGTACTGGTGCGGTTTTCCTAATAACAGACAAGATATGGATACCACATGACAATCGAATGACGTACACAAACGCTTCTACACACGCGATATATTTGTTGACATTATTGACGGTCGCCTGCCTTTGTTATTTGCGTGCTTATTCGTCAGCAAACCTGTCCCCCTATTTTAAGAAACAGCTATAATCTAGACATGCAAGCCAGTTCATAAGAGAAATCGCGGAAACCTACAACATGTGTACTGTGTCACGTCTGATTTATTGCCTATGTAAGCAACTTCTGTATCCACCCTTTCAATGTCTCGTAATGAGACGGCAGTATATGTAAATTTAAAAAAAAGTAGCGATGGCGCGCACGCATAAGTGGATCATCGGTGATTATTTACGAGGAAGAATTTCACTACTAGCATCAATCTTGATAGTTTTACTTTGATCGCATCAATTGCCGCTTGCTCTGTGTCCTCCACATGTCGGTTTTCTGCTTTTGGTTTTTGTTGGCCGTATAGTTCCTTTATACGTGCGTGATGCTGTTTTTGTTTTTTTTTTTATCAGTTGAGAGTGAGCACCATGTCGTCATTTATGCTTGTTGTCCTTATTCGCTTGCGGATGTGTTATGCGTTCCAAATGAAGCTGCTTCTTCTTCTTTCTGGGGTTTTACGTGCCAAAACCAGTTATGATTATGAAGCACACCGTAGTGGAGGGCTCCGGAGTAATTTTGACCACCTGGGATTCTTTAACGTGCACTACAACGCAAGCACACGGGCGTTTTTGCATTTCGCCTCCATCGAAATGCGGCCACCGCGGCCGGGATTCGATCCCGCGATCTCGTGCTCAGCAGCGCAACGCCTTAGCTGACTGAGCCACCCCGGCGGGTTCCAAATGAAGCAAGCAAGGACCTCGACAGTGTTAAAGCTTAGGCACAGTGTGCGGAGACAAAAAGCTTTCCGTCGTGCTGAACCAGTTGGATGACCAGCCTCTATCAGAAGAAAGAATTCTGCAACATCGACGCGACTTCACATCGCATCAGAAGGCCGTGCAAGCGCTACTGCGCTTCTTGAAATCTACCGGCCTGTGTGAACGTTTGTGATCGGAACGTCTTTTGTGTTACCTTTTACCTTTTTTTTTTTTCGCTTTGTCTCTTTCTCTCTTTGCACTCTTTCCAACCCATATATCCCCCACCCCAGTGTAGGGTAGCAACCCGGAAACTCGCTTCTGGTTAACCTCCCTGCCTTTCCTCTCTCTCTCTTTAGGCAAAGTGTACTTGTATGTGAATTTGACAGTGTGCCATGCCTGTAGTCAATACAGAAAATTTCGAATATCAACGTTGTCGACGAGACAGCAACCCTAATGAAGCGTTAAATTAAGCGATGAAATGAAACAGTAGAATTGACTAACAAAAGTGTGGCAGGCTGTCACCTTTGTTTGGTGAAGGAAACATTGGCTGAGGTTTAACTCTTGTAAACCTAGTTACCACGAGCGACAGATCTGTTTGGCTTGGTATTACAAAGACTATGCACGCATGTTTCATTAATGCACGCTTCCGCGCTTGGTAGGCTTCTCTATAACGTGCTAATCTGGCCTCCCTTTGCTCCAGTGTTTCAGCAGCCAACTTTGCCTTTGCTTGAGATTTCGCAGCCTGCCATCTAGCTATATCTATTGGATGATTGGATTCAGCCTGTCGCTTGCGCTGAAGCGCACGCACAGACAGCCCAGCCGGCGCGCCAACCATGGCGAGACTGAGCGACCAAGCGCCGGCGTAACAGCCGTTAAATCCTCGCCTAGTCACGTGTTACCGCAGCGGCGAGGCTCCAAATGAGCGCAGCTGCAACGCCTCACCGCAGTGGATCACGTGGCGTGACGCCACACCTGCCACACCTGCGCTCCGGCGGCTCAAGGTCATTGCGACACGATGAATGAGCTTACGAGACATAGCGTAGTAGAGTTTTCACTCTAATATGTTCCGTATGCGACTGTGGGTGACTCTAAAATGTCACACCCGATTTTAAGTATTCTGCAGCAATACCTGATCTGAAAAGCTGAAGGCAAGCATTTTTTTTTTTAAGAAGCTGATCGGCACGTTCCGAACTCCTTGTCTCCGGCTGAAAAAAACTCGCAAGACAAATCGACCTCCGGGTGGAAATTGTCAGACAGGAGTGCGTGTAATTTTGTTAGTGCACCGGCAGTAGAGCAATCTCACAGCGAGTTTCAATGCGGCCTGCAAGCTCATGCAAAGTACCGCGCGCGCTTACTAGGCATGCACGAAAGTACCTTGTAACCGGAATCAAGTTCCTTCGTACTAAAACTTATTCGACGTTCTGGAGAAACTTACCGAAGCTGCACAAAGACCAGCGATATCAAAAAGATAACAAAAGACGACAAGGTTTTCTAGAGTTTCATTTTCTAGCATTTGCCCTGAGTTGAAGAGCCAACTCCATACCGTCTCAATTTAATTTCCAGAACATCGACCAAGGCTATGCGAACTTTGCAATCCCTGCAGCGTGACCAAAAGCTTACCCCGCACTAAGAAATAAAGCGAGAAGCAGAGAATTAAGCCGGTTTCTCAAACATTTTCTCATATTGAATCCGGAGCTAAGCCTTGCTTTCCCGAACTGGCTTAAAACTTTGCGATCGCACACAAACATACATCCGGACCCCACAGCTGAGCGCTGCCTGAATTCTTATCACGCACGCAGCGGAGGAAAGCAGCATGTAAAAGAGTACGAGGCAACTCGCACCCAGGATGGAGCTATAACCGGACTTCTTCGTTCGATCCCGCCAGTTCGCCGTCCCGAGTTTCCGGCGCACACCCAGGAGAGCTATAATTAGGTCGCTGTAGTTCGGGAAAAGTGGCTCGATAAACGGTGTTAATCCTCAGAAGCTCGGGTTCTCGAGATGCAAGAACGCTATCGCGGCGCGCGAAGGATAACAACCGTCTCCGCATCTCTAGCACGGGTGCGACCGCTGTCGCGGCTGCAGTACTGAGTCTCAAAAATGAAGTGCAGCGTTGTGGCAGATGAAGCAAGATAATCGCGGGCAGAATGCATTGAACTTTCCAATTTACATGACTGGTTTGAGGTTAGCCGCTGTATATGTTGGCTAATTACAATGACGAACGATGCGCCAGCAGTAATTTGGACTATACACACAGAAAATATCTGCTGTCTTTATTACTGACCTCCAAATTCCAGCTTCATACGTAGCGGCTATCGCCATCTACGCTAACGTGCACCGACAAAATATATAGAGTCAGCGCCTTCGCCTTCCGCCGTGTTGCACGGTTTTAGTTGATTGAGGGAAGCGGGGACTACTTTTCTGTCCGCTCTATAATCCCCAGGGAAGGCTGCTAGGGTCAATTTATATTAGAAAAAAAATAGGTTTTCTCATATGACACACCGGTGCCAACGAACAGTTACAACAGCCACGGTATCCCAGACAATAAGGGGACCATCGCCTTTAACGGGAACTCAATATCGCGAAATTTTTTTGAAGGAAAGCGATCAAAACGAAAAACCAAGACTCCGTCTCTCCACGTTTAGTGGGTCAAGTGGCCCTGGTTTCCAACAAGACTGCAGAAAGAAAGAGTGCAGAATAAAATACGCAAACAGACACAAAGTCAGGCGGCCTCCCCGTGCCACCGGAAGCTTTATTAAAAAAAAAAAGGTAGTTCCTTTGCTTACTTCTTTTTCGTTTAATTTGCGTGCCGCGCTACAATGTGTCCGACGCACGAGACTCACTCACGGATGGTTGACAAAACGTTTCGCCTTCGCCGTTCGGCCCACGGTCCTTTTGTTCGCGCTTGCGAACAATGGATGAGAGCGGGAAAATAAGCTGCCCGGACACTAGCCACTGCAGCAACGCCTGCGTATACGGTCCCTTCTTATTTTTATCCCTTGCTGAGAGCAGCAAGAAAACACGGGCATGCAGGAACAACAATAGACGTGGCGAGGAACGAGTAGAACGTGTCCTAACCTAGCAAAGCAAACAAGCAAATAAACAATGGCACAGCGGCCAGTACACAGCTTTGTTACACGACACGTGCGAGCATGCGACACTCTTTCTCGTCGTCTCTTGTAGTAACAGTGAAGAAGTTAACGCTTCCATTGCGAAGCATTATGTGAAAGAATAGAAAACAAAGCAAGAATTTAAATTTGCGTTTTTTCCCCGTAAAGATTCACAATCACCCTTATTCAGGAAGAAGAAATGCTTATTTCTGCAATACGAGAAGAGATTTAGAATATTTAAAGTGAACTTCTTTTTGCCATTAATATTCGTTAAAACGAAAGAAAGAAAGATTAACGTTTCGTTCGCCACGAACCATTACAAAGGACGGATGAAAAACGGGATATTTTATTTCCGTGAATGGACACAAAAGGAGGAAATGAAATACTTCGTAATTTATTAATTTTTTCTGAAGACAGAATAAAACAAGAGCAGTAACAATTATTTCTAGTGTTCTCAGACAAATGTGCAGTTCGAGCTGATCTCGAGCTTCGGGGATTTGAACTATGCTTTCAGTTTGTGCCAGTTTTGCAACACTGTTTTGTTTCATGGCACTGTGAGCGTTGATGTGTCGTTGACGACAATGACCACGGCACATGAACACGGCAATCTGGAGGCGATCAGCATTACCCACACCCATCGGCGTAAGCGAACGTAGTATATATATAGAAAGGCTCATGCATGCAATAATCAACGGTAACAAAATGAAAATGGCAAATAAGAATAAAGGGAGACTATAAAGATGCAGAGAAATGTTGGGGAGGTGGCATTGATTATGACGATGCAGAGTATAATTAAAAACGTCATTTTCTTTTAGTTACAGCAAAAGTGCAGTGCCTATATATATATATATATATATATATATATATATATATATATATATACGTTTGTGTGTGGACGAAAAGGGAAAAGCGAAATTCATCATTATTTTGTGTTTAGTTGATAAGCAAAGTTTTTTTGGACAACTGCCAGAAGGACGAGTCAAAGTGAAATGCGGCGCGACTAACTAAAAACAGTCATGAAATGGGGAAAGTCTTGACGGAGCAGAACATAATAAAAAAACCGCTTGGCTCGAGACCCCGACATTGGAGATCAGGGCCAGCAATACATTTGCCTCAGCAAAGAGCTGCGCGACGTTCCCAGCATTCCTTTCTTCTAGAGCGCTCAAGAAAAGGAGGAAGAGCCAGGGGGCGCTCTAAGCACCCGAAGGTCCGCAAGCAATCCGTATTTTTTCTCCACGGCCTCGACACATTACTGGTTTTCAAGGACTCGCGTGAGGTTGCCCGGGAAACGGGTACATATTGGGAGGAAAGTCCGCGGCACAGCGGGAGAAGAGCTTCGGAGTCAGCAGAGAAGGAACGCTCTTGGGCTTACAGAATTGTGCTGAGCCGAAAGAATCCCGGTAGGATTGACTCGAAAAGAATTGACCGAAGCCTGCGCGTGTGTCAGTGGACACGCCCGCTCGTCTGGCATCGACAACGCCGATTGGTTGTCGAAAAGAGTGCGTGATTTTAAATCCTTCTGAGGGATTGAAAATACAAGTGGAAAGGGGACAGGAAACAAGAGAGAGGTCGCAGGTGCCTTGTCTGGAAGGTCTAACCTCACGAGCAGTTCTTCAAAGCTACGCAGCGCAATAAAAAGAGCAATAAAACCTGCACCTCAGAAAATAAAATTGCGTCAGTGATGTTTTCCATCCGGCATAAGGAGCAATTTTGAGTGCATCAAAATCGCTCTCGCCTGGCTAAAAAGCGCCGCCAAGGCTGGCACGAGACCTCACGAGGTTATTTTTCAAGTAGTTCCAAGTGCTCTAAATGGCGTTCATTTCCGCGCGTGCGAAACGAAATGCCTTGTATTACTACACGATCCTGTTCGAGTCACAACTAAGACAACGCATTTGAAGACTTAGAGGCACACCAAAGAGAAATACTAAATCAGTTTAGTCGGATAAGGTGTTATTCTAAAATTTTATTTTCGTTCCTCGTGCGGAAAATTTTCAATTCAGAATTTCGCGTCGACACCCTTACGCCGGAATAGGTCAGTGTGGCGTCATGGATTTCAAAGTGTGTTGCCGTATTTGCGCTGCCGTAACGCAAAAAAAAAAGTTATCGAAGCCCACCAAGTTCGTCCTTTGCCTTCTTCACAAAGCAATGCAATCCATACATTTACCGCCAAACAATTAACTATATAGGGCCCCAGCGAAAGCCACCAGAATCTGTGACGTCACAGTGAGCTGCTGCGGGAACTACTCCAAGGTGACGTCACCACCAGTCTCTTGCATCTGGTTTGCCAAGCCCCATCTGACGGCAAGAGTGCGCTGTTTGCATTGTAAAAGTATATTCACTAGTGTAGTCCAAATTACTTCTCTCCTTGGTGTCCCTTTTAAGCGCGAAGTGCATGGCGCGTCCAGAAGTTTTCAGCAAATCTCACGCATCGATTCGCATTTCGCTCTCAGTCCTGCCGATCTGACACAGCTGCCAATCAGCGGGCAGTAAAAGCAAGCACAGTGGTCATTGACGCTCATAATTCGCTTATGTCAAATTCTTGTTTTTGTCGAGTCGTTTATAGGGCGGCTCAGGCACGTGCGGCGGCTATTACACACCTTTCCTACATCTTGTTGCTAGACATTGGACTTTAAGAATTCTCAGGTATTCTAGTAAGCGGCGTTCATTCTGAAATGAAACTCTCGTATAGAAATAAGAAAAAAAAACAGCCTAGAAAGTCTAGAGCCTTGCCGAGATAAACGTGGCATTGTTATCAGTGATGACGACTACTTCTCGAACATTATTGATCAAAAGCCATTACATTGCAAACATATAAATGTTTTAAAACACAAATTATGTATTCAATTAAAACGAGCATTATATTTTAAATGATGATTTACTAAAACATACTCCTTAAAGAAACCACCGAAAGAGAGAGAGAGAGGAAAACGAGAGGTTAACCAGAGGCGAGTTTCCGATTTTCTACCCTGCAAGAAACACTGATACAGAAACGGGCTAATTTGGGTTGGCAAGGGCACCTTTAAAAAGTGGGGGGGAAAGCGCAAGTTCGGCACAAACAATGTGCACGGACGAAATATTATCCACCTTCACGTAGTGCCCACAATGCACCATATAGGACCCAGAAAGGAACGGAAACAAAATGAAAGAGCAAAAAAAAAAAGAAAGGGGGGAGGGGGGGGGGGGATGGGCGGCTCATGTTCTCCCTATATATTTGTTCTTCGTTTTAGTTCCGTTTCTCTTCTGTTCCTCGTACATTGTATTGTGCACATTATATAAACATTGGTGACACTTTGGTTGTCGACATTGTTCGCCTTGATCTTTCGCCATTTTCCCCCTTTCGAACAGGCCGCAAAGCTATGCTCGCGCTGTATGCAGCTCGCGCTCTATAGGACCGGCATAATATACCGAAACTAGCGACGCTGACGCTATAAGGTAACTGCGTCCAAGTGTCTATCTGTGATTCCAACCAGAGATGACATAGGTTATTCTTCCTAAAGTACATCGCTGTAGTAAGATAAATTTCTCCCAACGCTTTATGTTTCTATCCCAAGTAAGTTCTGCAGATGACGTGGCGTCCACATATAAACAACGACCATAGTGTTAGATACCGTACTCATTATCGCCTTTTTTGGTAGTGACCTTATTCTTTTATGGAATAACATTTATGGAATATCTAACCCGCTTGGAGCGTATTTCCGACATATAATACTCGCGGCGTCGCCCGTTATTGTCGCGTCCACTTCGCGCCTTACAATAGCCACGGCGTAATCACGGAGTAAATGCGTACGGTACAGTTGAGAAACATCGGAACGCATTACAGCTCTGTCATCGCGCAAGGTAAAATTGAATGTTTCAACATTTCATGTTGCTGCCCATCATTTCAATATAGCTGTTCATAATACTGGTTTTAATGTTCCAGACATACATCAAGGTCTTGAACTTAGGAACAATAAAGTGCGTTTGAATGCGCGAAAAAGAAAAATGAGGCTGAAGACAAGAAGTATGTCAGCAGAACTTCGTTATCTCGCTTCCCGCGTACTGACAACACCTTTTCCGAGACGCAAGCATGTTCGTGCCTCCTCGCCTGCCATAATCTACAATCCTTATCAAGATAGGTCTACGTGCCTCGAAATTCCTACTATTTTATCTTCCCTCTGCTCTTATTCACCTGAAGTAGTCTAGGAAATCATTGGCCCGTCTTAGAAAATATATAGTGGTCTTCCTTGTCAGTAAGCCATGGTTGTACAAAACGCAATGAAACTGTACCGCTGAATAAATCAATCAATAAATAAAAATTTACTGAGCTTCACGTTGAGAATTGTTTGAGCAGCCTTAGGCGACAGGTATAGAAAACGTTGACAATTATTCTTTGTGAAAAAATTAAAAGAGAAATCTAATAATTAATGCTGCAATGACTGATTAGGTATTGTTTACAGTGTTCAGTTGATGAGCCGGCACTTGATCATGATGGGATTGAGCCCGAAAAGGTCACCAGGAACAAGTGAAAAACAAACGCACGCAACAAAATAGGTACCCTAAAGCAACTGGCAGAAGGCACATTTAAGGAACGGCAAGTACCGAGCACTTCGTAAGCGCGACAAGCCTTGTGAATTGAGATCCACTGTCCAAATTCTGTTTGTATATGCAGACATTTTGTCAGAAAGCACGCCGATCAATTTTGACAGTGATTATAGCGAAGGCAGATCGACTAATTAGAAACTAAAGAACGAAAAACATTGTGAAGTAAGATAACAATATTTCCTAAAATAAAGAGCAGGTTGAAAACAACCTCCGAAATAAATTTGACAATACGCCATCGCAGGTTATATACTTCTCAACGAATACGTCGGCCCACTTTGATGACATGTACCTTCCCCAAGCGCTCAAGCTACAGAGAAATACACCAGGCGCGAGCACTGCGTTGTCTAGACTGGGCTGTATACGTAGTCGTCTTTCGAAAACCGCAAATAGCTTTGTGACAGCGCTGGCCAATTTTCGCGAAACAGGGCATCGAAGACAGCGCAAGCAGCTTCGAAGCACTCGTCCTCACGGTGTCTTGAGACGGTCGCACTCGTCTGCGAAAAGGCTTGTTGCGGGGAGCAACTAACGACGTTACTTGTTCCAGAAGAGAAAGCTTGACAGAAAGTGATGGTTGACCTAAACGAAGTTAGGATTTTTTTCGAACGAGTCTAGGTTCACTAAACCAAACCCCTCGCTCGAGGAAACCGTCTGGATAGCGCGTTGGGGCGTGCTCTTTTATATTTTGTTGCGTGCATTCAGCTTTCCAGTGAATGATTTTGGAACTTTGATACTTTCCAGAAGACGTCACTCACAGCGCTGTTACTGTTTCCAAATGTAACGTGATTTTGTCGCTACGCTTCGATATCTCGTGCACCATGAATGCATGTTCAGCAGTTGCATAACGTGTGCTCGTTAAGTGCATAACGCTCAAGTTGATGTAGATATGTAAAAAAAAAATTAATTTACTCACGGTCAGGTTGTTCCCAGCGCAGACGATCAACTGCACGAAAGAAAAGAAAGGATGACATGAGAATTGCGAGCAAGATTTTTCTTTTTTTTTCTGATGCGGAAGAACGCATGTGTCAATAAATAAACATGATGGTTGAACGACAACATAGGAAGAATCACACAACATCGGTAACGTAAAGGTACGTGCGAGCCCTGACGATAACACTTATGGCATCCGCCGTTCCGGTAAGTACTGATCTTATTGCATCTCTTTCCTCTTTCTCTCTCTCTCTCTATTTTTTTTTTTTTTGCTTCTTTCTTCTGCCTAGGCCACCAATTCTGATCCTGTTCTGAACGGCACAGTTTTCATCATGTTGAGAAGCAGCTACAATCTCAGTGTTGTTTCTACTTCCCGCTCACAAAACAAATCAAGCAGCCAACATTTCACTCGCAAAACAACCTAGGATACATTCTGTTTTGCCGAACAGCACTTTATTTATGCGTCGTACAAGCAGCAGCATTATGGTTCATTTACACGATACCTATGCCAGTGGTCGCTTAGTTTCCTAGAGAAACGTGCTCTTTAATTATTTTTTTTAGCTGCGCCCAATAACAAGGTCGAATGGTATCTATCTAGACACATTCACTGTTTGATTACACTTCCGTTTTCTTACATTTACTCTTAGTAGTGGTCACTTCTTTTTTTACTTCTACCCTCGGGCGCCTTTTAAATCGGAAGTGTCGTTTTGCTGCACAATGTTCCTTTCCATCCTTCCCATTCCCTTCGCAAAGCCCCTATCCCCCTCCCCACCTCCGGCGTGCCCTTGATATTGCAAAGAAAGGATAGGGAAGAATAACGCCATCAATATAGTTACTTTCCAAACCCGGAAATTCATGCTCTCGACTGGAAGTCTCGCCTGTGTAAATATGGTGTCTGGAATCTGGAGGTCGTTAGATAAGAGAACACGACATATAGAAAAGGCTATCTGTGTTCGACTTGCTGTGTGGAAACGCGAATGGAGCATATTCGGCGCAATACCATTTGCAAATTGCCTACGATATGTTCGAGGGCACGCACGTTCCTCGGAAGGGGGGACTCTATCCGAATGAAATGCGAGCATGACTTCCGGAGTACGTGCCTGCGCTCTCGAGAGAACGATATAACGTGCCGGCTCATAAACAACGGACGAACAGACTTTTTTTGGCCATGAAAATGAGCAACAAGGGCAATTCAGCTTATAACTACCCTGCTACGCTGCTCTGCGCTGTTCGTTAGTTTTTATTAGGTACACATTGTCTTAAATAAATGTCCACACAGCTTACAAATACAGTCAATAGCTCTACGCAGATGGCACCAACAGCTTCTAACCGTTTGTACTCTAGTTGTAAATGTTTTTTAACATGTGCTGAAATAATTACTAAATCTAACCACAGCAGTCCTGCACAAACTAAAAACGCAGAGATAGACTCATGGAAGCCAAAGCTCGCGCTCAAGTGGATACGATAATCTTCTTTCATTAATGACAAGACACGTTCGCAATTTACGGCGCAATGACTGAGGTATAAAAGTCTTCAGAGAGAGATAACAGTAAAGACAAGGAGAGAAAGTTTGAAGCTTCGGTAAATCCTTTGGCCTAAAAAGATGACCTTTTAAATAGAGATAGGCTGCGTGACTCTTATTTCTGTCCTAAATAGTATGAACTGGATTCAGAGAGCACAGCATTCATTTCGAAGGCTTGTACTTTCCAGCCTAAACAAAATATCGTTAATATCACTTGATCTGTGTGTTTCTACACTCGCCCAGTTCTCTAACTGATAAGTGAACCTTTACAATAATAACTGAATTCATTATTAAGCGCTTCGAGCTTGTAAAGGAAACTCGTCGCGTTGAAGAAAAATGTCCGAGCAAGTAAAGTGGAAGCAATGACAGTGGTCATCGACAGCCCTTCGCACAGGCTGCCGCTATTCTTTGAACCGTCTGTACGCTGATTTCAAAATGTATGAGCTCGCCGATCCAAGTTAGACAGAAATTGTCTAAGTTAGACAATTAGATAGAAATTGCAAACGCCTTTTCTTGCCTCGCGGTATTTATGTGGACAGGCTACTTTTGATAGATGCGATCAAACTAATTGATTAGATCATACAGAAAGATAAAAAAGAAAGAAAAGAAAGCAATTGACGCGGGTACAACCAAGAACCCTAGGAAGTTTACAGGGTGTGGAACTTGCCACGGTGTCAAGTTCTCCGAAGCTGCAGAGCACAAATACAATATTCACCCTCACCGTACACTACTTTCCGGCATCTGAAATGACATACCTGCAGCGCCACAGCACGGCCAGGGCCAGGTATAGCAGCCGTTAACACGAGCACGACTGCTTTCGTAACTCTTGAATCAAAAGAACTGCCCTTGCTATATAGCGCTATGACGAAACCAGCGCTAGTCCAAAACCCAAGGAATGTTCAGGTAGTCTGAGAAATTTTGCTCTTGGGCTAGTTCGCATATGTTATTTGGAACTCAAACAACGCTGACTTGTCTAGTTAAAAAAATTGTGGGGTTTTACGTGCCAAAACCACTATCTGATTATGAGGCACGCCGTAGTGGGGGACTCCGGAATAATTTGGACCACCTGGTGTTCTTTAACGTGCACCTATATCTAAGTACACGGGGCTTTTCGCATTTCGCCCCATCGAAATGCGGCCGCCATGGCAGGGATTCGATCCCGCGACCTCGTGCTTAGCATCCCAACACCATAGCCACTAAGCAACCACGGCGGGTGACTTGTCTAGTTTGTTAGCGCCATTTTAGTTACGTATGCTATAAACACATACTCCTTGTTAACAACGTTTTCATTAGGTGGCTAACATAGTTTTTAAAAAGATTGCACAGCAGTGCAACAACTATTCGCTTTCTTGGCCCCCACTTGTCTCTTCACCGTTCAAGGGCCACTTACTCTTGCCCCACGACCCGAACACACAATTACAAGAAAGGCTACGGGGGCCGCGTTGGCATAAAACTGCTGGACACGCGGTTTTATGAGAGCCGCTACGTCGTGTATTTTTGAATGTACACGTCCTTTATTTCTTTCCTCCTAACTGCCCGCCATCATTCTCCTTGACCACCACCTTTCACCACTCTTCAACGAACAGTTGCAAGCAAGAACACTGCAGCTCAGGCGGGACTTTGCATTCCCTGTCAATAAAATCTCTCCATTTTGTCTCTGAAAGCCGCAACAGCCTGCACTCCCCATAACGGAATTTGTCGTCAAGAAGTAGGTATCCAACAAATTTGCGCTCTCGTAGCCGCTCTCTTTCTATCTCTTTCTCACTATCTTAATGAAAATTGGCCTACGCGGCACAAAACACGTACGAGAAAGGCTATTCTTATAAAACAAAAGTTTGTTTTCTCATGCCCAGTTTCCAAGTGTTAGAAAAGAAATATGCGTGTGAACCGAGAACATGAACAAACCCGCAAAAAGAGAGGAGCAGCCTTGTATTATGGCCGAGGTTATCTGTACGGATTGCCAAACCAAACAGCCGGCAATAGAGGGAGCGCACGTGACAGTTAAGTAACCTGTAAAACTTGGTGCTCGTAACAGTTAAACTGCATGCGTTCCGTATAAACTTCTACACGGCTATATACCACGCATGGTTTTTCTATGCGAAAAGCGATGCAAATACAAAAGGGTAGGGCGTCGCATTCGGTGCAGCTCAGTAACAGAAGGCGCCTCGCTGCCGTCTTCCGACTGGCTCATTTTTCGGACGCACTTGAACCACCATATATAGCTGGAATAAGTAGAAGAAAAAAGAAAGAAAGAAAAAAGAAAAAAAACACATTTCGCAGGGTTCTCGGTGGAATCGCCGATACCCAATCACAGCAGGACAGCTATTGGGAGTGGGCAGCTGAAGGTGAAAAAAAAAACGGAGCTAAACGTGTTATAGCAGCAAAAGAAAGCTGTGAATTAAAGAAAACAACGGATTAAAGATCCGTGCCTCAATGCACACGCGCCCAATCAGCGGACGTACAGCATGTGGGATCTGCTGGCGGAGCTGCTTTTCTTTAATTTTTTTTTTATGAAGCGTTACTTAGCCCCCTGCATACGTGCGTGCGCGCCCAATAAAACTATAGGAAGCTTATTCCAGCAAGAAGCAAGAACGAAACCAGTGGCTGAATAAAAGAGAAGCTGTATCCATTCTGCGTGAAAATACGTGTAACATCGTTTCGGACGTCGCCGTGCAGAGCGCCAGTGGAATGGAAAAAACGATCGTGCCATCAAACCAAACCGCTTCAGGCGCCGTCTATTCAATCGCCCGCACCGCTGAATTGGGAGCCTTAATTTGGCTCGAAAGTGAGACGGCGAGCCCGCCGCGCTGCAGGCAGTTTCCACGGATGTTCCGGTTCTTTTGATCTAGCGGCAGCGGTATTCTCTATTCGCAATAATTTTCGCGTCGCATCTGCAAAGATCCATTGAATTCCTGCCGATTTAATACGCCTGTGCAATATCCCCACCAGTTGCACTCTGTATGATATAGCGCGCTGTGCGAGAAAGAGAGGGCTCACATAGCAGGGGAAAGCTGGCCTTGATGAGGATGCAAGCCGCGATATCGTGTTTGCGCAGGTCTCCCAGAAATATCCATGCGAGCGTGCCGTCGGGTTTCGCAAGAGGTGTGCGTTCGTGCTGTTGTGAAAGGGTTACTGCGACCGTAACAGAAGCATAGCGAGCTTTCAACTCGCTATCTTGTTCTCTCGCATTTAAAAGAAAAAAACGAGAAGTGTTTATATATATATATATATATATATATATATATATATATATATATATATATATATATACGGACATAATCTCGTTGCCCGAACATTCAGTGCACACTTCATTCCTTGTATTTGAGATGAGTTGCCAACACGGAAATTGAAATCCTAGTGCCAACTTTACGTTCCCGTATGTTTTACGTGATCTTTGTTGTGAGCTGTTTTTAGTGAATTTATCTGTTTGGTTTTTTTTTTTCGTTTGTAGCATGCCTTCATTCTACATCAAGTCAAAAGGAGTACCGGGCGCAGCTTAACGGCGCCAAAATCTCCTAAATATCATGGTATACAGAAAGAGGGGATTACGTGGCACAATTTATCCGACGTTTCTCTATAGCATTCCTTTTTTAAGGTCTTCTTCAAAGCGTGGACGGATCACTAAGACGTGGTAGGACTAACATTGAGCCTTAAGACTACAAGGTGTCTATTCATAATTTCGTTTCTCCTTTGCGCGCGGTCGCTCGGCAAGAATGGCAGCACGCTTCCAGTGCGAAGCAGCCACTCGGCGAGTCAGTTGCAGGAAGTAAATCAATTAGAAAGAAAAAGCTATTTGCATTATAGCAGACGTTTGATCATGAACATGACGTTTTATTCGACGGCACCAACAACCCCCAGGGCTCCCATTATGGCGTGCGTGTTCTTTAAAGACAAATATTATGAAAAAGCTACTAGGACCATATGGCAACATAAAATTAGTTTGCTAGTTCCTTCAAAGTCTTAACATTGATCTCTAACTACCTATGAATCGCTAGCACGACATCATCATCTCTTACGTCAACTACAGGACAACTACAGAAACCTCCAACGTCTTCTGTTCTGCGTGATATGACTCAATGCTGCTCTTGCGAAATTATTAATCTGAGCACATACATATACCAGGTGCTTCTTGTTTTGTCTGAATAAATTTTTATTTTTATTTTCTGGGGCAGACAGCACAATTCTAATAATTGAGGTGGATTTCTCGAAGAACCGCATGTTAATTGCGCAATAAATCTAAATACAGAGTTTGCTAATTAACAAATATTTAATAGTGTTTTGCACTAATTACTTTACTGCACATATTTCAACTTACGAGTAATAGGCTAGGAGCTTGCAAGACATATGCAACTGGAAGGAATTCTCAGGAAGACACCAGCTTCAAAATATGCGCTGTCAAACATACGATAAAACTGCAGGGTTGTTTCACTGATTTTTTTTTTTTTTTTTTTTTTTTTTACGAAGCTCATTTTTTGGATGGCACGACAAAGGTAAATGGAACGACAATCTGTTTCGTAGCACCCTTTGGGCATTAGCTTATCCCGAAACTGGTGTCATCCTCAGATTTCGTTGCAGTGGATACAAAAAGAAGTTGTCGCAGTTTCACCTGAAAGGTGAAGCATCAATTGCGATAGCAAATTTGTAGAGAGCTATACAGAGTAATGATGTTAGCTTTATCAGCTGTATAAACTTGGACATGCAGTAGCACCGGCAACGCGCAGAACTGTTGTCGACGCCGTCGGCGTTTTGCCCGCGTTCGCTCAAAATGCGTGCGGCGTTGGTGACTGTTGCCGGAGCCTCTGATATAAATAGGCACTTGGTGCCGCAGCTAAACGTCGCCTCCCTTCCCTCCCCCTTCCCCCCCTCCCCCACGGCCGCTCGCGTATCGGAAGAAGGCGCGTTTGCTCTACATATATGGTGATTGTAAAGGAGGAAAGAGACGCCTACTTTTGCAGCCCTTAAGGAGGCACGGCGCAGAACGCACGTTTGTTCTCCGCCGTGCGTTCACGCCCCGTGAAAGAGCGCGTCCCTCGCGCCCTTTCATTCGCACATACAGCGTTAGGCGGCGCGCGGTCACGATTTCATCTCCATGGACGTCATACGGAACCTCACGGCGACGGCGACGGCGACGGCGACGCCGACGGCAGAAATCTGCTTTTGAGTGTCCATATAATTGCTATCGCAATAAAAAAAAATGTGGGGTTTTACGTGCCAAAACCACGATAGCCACTGAGCAACCACGGCGGGTTTGCAGTGGATACGCCTTGCGTACTCGCCGGCTACAATTCGTGAAGTACAATATGTGCCGTAATTGAATTAGTAACTTAATTAGTATTTTAATAATTTGATTATGTCTTTCGATTTCTCGTGCAAGTATTGTTCGCCTCCTCAAGTAATCCAGCTCAAGGAGTAGAATTGTGCTATATGTAGCAGGAAAACTTCAAAAAAATTGGTCTAAAGAAAAAAGATGATATAGCCGTACGTCTTTGCAAATATAATTGTGTCTGGCACTGATGAACTCTGTTTCCAGTCTTTCTATGCCAGCTACATCCGTTTCACTGCAGAAAGCCCCCCCTTTTTTTTCATCTCATTAGCGGCGACACCAAAGGAAGAAAAAAATGATAAAGGGTGGTTCCGAAACGAGTTCATGCAGGGACAGAACGCGTGCACTTCCAAAATGACGATGCATAAAGTAAACCGTAAGCGACAAACGACACAGAACACGCTGGCCTTCCCCAAGAAAGCGTTCGCCCTGTTACCGCCATCCTTATATTCGAGAAAGGACAGCGCACGATGGAGAAGTGCTGACCCCGCTTATTTGAGATGCGGACGAGGCTAACCTAATGAGAAAGGAAATCGAAACGCGCGCATATAAGCCACCCGCCCCAGCGTCGCCGCGAAACCATCCTCGCGTGCACCGCCCTCCTCATCACTTCCACCCGACAGCAGAACCGAGCGAGACCCGAGGCTTACTAATCAAATCGAGCGCGCTCTGTCCCCTCGCCAGGACGTTCCCTCGTGGACTAAACTCGCACTGTGTCGGGCGGCGAACATATTTGGCGAACGATTTACCTTACGCGATGCGGGGCCTTGCTTCGCCTTTAACGTCACGCGCACTCGCCCCTTTCGAGTGCTTATACACTTCAGACCAATACTAGCGCTCAATCTATACTTGTCACTTTCTTTTTTTCTTTCGCCTCGTAGAAATACGCGTGGTCCCAGAATCACCAGGCAACTCCTTACGTTTTCTCGTGCACGCTTCTTTACTCGTTTCGTTTGCGCGCCGTGGAGGATGCGCACGCATTGCGCCTTGCGCTTTGACGGCGTGCTTCTCGATCCGCGCATGCGCCTACGCTTTCGTCATTCGCTGTCTTATGTGGCTTCGATGACGGCCGCATCCCGCCCCATTTTGCTACGCGCTGGATCACGAGCGCCTAATAAACGGGGGCCAAGTTCCCGCCTGCTAAATGAATTAGGCGCGCAGCCGGGCCATCACCATGAGTGACGCGCGCGGAAACAAGAGTATCGCCTCGACACGCGCTCGTTTTCTTTCCGCGCATCCTTCATGCACTGCCTGTTTTGTTCCTTTTTGCTTATTTTTTCTTTTATTTTTTTCGCCCTCGCTGACTTTCTCGCCTTCGCAGCTCACATCATAGTCCTGAATTTTCTCTTTACTTAGTCCCTCCAACGCTGAGCAAGCTCAGAATAAAGGCGGGCAGTTAGGAAGGCCCGTCAATGTGTATTTTCGTTTTACTTTGCTAATTGCTTCGCTAGAACGGCTGGTTGTACAATGCAGTCAAAAATATCGCAGGGCACTCTTGAAAGAAAAGCAGCAGAAAACTACGGGGTACCATGCAAAGAAAGTTAATTCGATGTCCGATAATTTATACCTTCTAGATGAACTATTTAAAATACTCCAATAAAAAAGAAGCTGGAACGGAAGTAATATCCTTCAACGTGAGATTGAGTTTTCAGGATTAGACGTTTTGTTGTAGTTTACTACAGCACAGTGCACACAGCTGAAAACGTAGGCTAGATTAAAGCCGGTTATCCCAATACGCAGTCGAGAAATTGTGACTTCCCATTTCCCCTACAATACACATACACACATATCACAGACACGCAATCATGATAAGCATTCAAGAAGATAATGTAAACAAGACAAACAAAAACAAGTAGAAGCAATAAATCTTGAAAACTTAAATACTGCTACAGCAAAAATTATTTTGAGTATTTATAGGTTGTACAAGGCGACTCGGCAAATCAGGGAGGAAGCGTGTTGAAAAATAGTTTGAAAGAGGGTTGGGTAAAACCGTTCGCAGAAATTGAGTTAGCTCGACCGAAGAGTCACTGGAGTGTAATACTTATTTCCGTCTAACATTTCGTCACCCGTCGACACTAGATTGCTCGGCCTTGCGTGTTGTGAAACACAGGTCACGCATTTCCCTAGGAGCAGTAGTTTCTCTGGTTATGGTTATGGTAAGTTCGC
The DNA here is from genome assembly GCF_013339745.2 of Dermacentor silvarum. Lineage (NCBI taxonomy): Eukaryota > Metazoa > Arthropoda > Arachnida > Ixodida > Ixodidae > Dermacentor > Dermacentor silvarum. The sequence goes on along the minus strand of NC_051159.1, from coordinate 177,903,304 downwards.
AGCCCAGTCAAAAGCGCTGCTCAGTCAAGGGATCGAGATGCTACGTATGCGAGTCCTGGCTGTCGCAACAAAGAATTTTCATCGCTTCTACTTCCAGTGTTGAATGATAAGGCTTGGCGACGGCCTTTGCGACGTCAGTGAAGTCGGCCACAATCTACATAGCCGTTGAAACACCTCAACTGCGTGGCCAAAAGCTCGCTCGCTCGCGCCGCGTGTAAGCATTTCATAGGTCCGACGGCGATTCTTCACCATGCAGCCTGCCGAAAATCTGCGAATGCTATACAGCTCTTGCAAGAAAGATATGCGTGTGTGCTTTCTGCTTAGCGCGAAGAGCCAGCAATCCATGCAAGAGAATGTGCGCTCAAAGATAACGGCCGCCATGTGAAATACAGCACCGTTACGCAAACGAGTTTAGTTGAGAACGACTGAAATTTGAACAAGCTGGCAGGGATTTGTGGTAATTAAAGACAGGCGGGCCAGCACCAACAGGAGTATAAACGTTCCTGCTTGTGTGTGCGTGTGCGTGTGTGCGCGTGCGTGTGTGTGCGTGTGCGTGTGCGTGTGCGTGTGCGTGTTTTACTAAAGTGTTGTCCTTTTCGTCACTATAGGCACCGGGCGCGGGATGAATTTGGACCGGTGGCGGCGCCGCGAATGTAATGGCATGTGGCGGCCGGGCCGTGCGCAGCAGGCGCTTCCGTGAAACCAAGTATGATCAAACATGTTGCGTTTTAGGCAGCACTGCGCCAACAGTTACTGAAACATGACTGAAGCCGGTTAGGTCATTCAATTCAACCGTTGCTCATCGCGGCATCACGTTTTTCAGGCGGAAAGCCTGTATATGTGCGATCTGTAGGCAACAGCGCGTACAGTGCTCAGCCATTAAAACGCGATACTCGAATCGCATGGTCTCCAGCGCTTTTTGCACTGACTGTAAGCGCTGGGGACTCAAACTGATGCATTGTGGTGTACAGTGAAAGCGAGAACCTTCGTACCGCATTATGACTGCATTTGTTCCCATGGCGCTCACCTGTGGCGCGAAAAAAAAAAAGAAAATAACGGCGGCAGCCGCGCGCTGCCAGCGCTTCAATCACTGGGCACTGTACATTTCCGACGCTGATTTGCTATAGGTCTAGTCGTTCTAACATTAATAAAAGAGCCGTTCATACGCAAGAGCTTCGTGTCCCACTTGCCTGTCTTCGCCTCCGCAGTGTAACTGCTCTGGAGCTTGGGCACCGAAGGCGAACACTCAGATTTGTAGTCATTTTGCCGTCTTATCAGTGTATCAGTGTTCCTTTAATGTACATTTTTCTTCCTAGCAATTTCCAACTCTAGTTGCGTCCCGCACATGACTGTGCTGTGCATCGACGTCGAACGCCAATGCAGTGGCGTGTTCACACTCGCCGCCACCGACGGCTCCCGTCGCGCTAAGCTATGTAATATGGGCCGTGAGTGAAGATTGGGCTAGTTTATAAGCAATTAAGAATGGGGAAGCATGCTTTGCAAAGATAAAAGAACTACAACGGACAGAGAACGGTAACATGTGCGATCGGCGAAGCAGCTCAAGAAACAGAATAATGAAGACGTATGTCTCCTTTTTTTTCTGTCCATTTTTTGTGTTCTTCGCCTATTTACATGATTAAATACGCGAGAATGTTAACGCGCACAGCAAAATAACATCTGGAATATAACTGCTGGAGTTCCAAGTCTTGACTTGCCGCAGTGAGCTCCGTTCGCGTGGTGCATTTGCATCGCAATTTGCGCTCGTTTTCTGCTTTATGTACTACCTGATGCCACGAATGTGATCTGCCGTGTACAAGTGACGACCTTTCTCAAAAGCAGACACACGAAAATGCGTTTTCCGGTGCGTCAGCCCTTAAAACCCGCAGTGCCAAATCACTGGAAGCCTAGAGCCCCTTCGTCCCGTCGTCTGCTTCACATGCCAGTGCTCTGACAGCTGCCGTTCGCGGCGCTGTTCGCCAGCATATCGCCGGCGCGCTTCTGGCGCCTTACGACAGCCTCCCGGTGCCTATAGTTTGTGACCGTATTTGCACAATTAACTGCCTTTCGGAGCCACGCGTTCAAGTGACAGAAGAGAATCTAAGAAACGCGCTTCCTTACCAGCGTCGAAAATTTCATGCGTTCTGCGCGATCGGGGGGAATTTAACAATTATGCGCGGAAATATTACCTAGAAATGTCCGGGAGGCCCGCGTAGTCACGCAAGTGCAAAAATAGGGCGATGTCATCGACGAGGAGGCAGCGCCGCGTTCCGAGGCCACTAATGCCGATGTACGCCCTCGCCGTAAATAAACGATGACGAGCAGAATAAAGGCAACTTTTGGCGCAAAAGAAAGAAAAGAAATACAGGGACCGCGGGCGGACGGAAGTGCCAAAGACCCCTGCTCACTCGCCATTACGATCGTGATGACGCTACCCGTGCATTGCGGGACCACGCAACGCCCAAGAGCCCGCAGAGTAAGAGAGGAGGGACGCATCGTAAAAACTTTATCGCGCGCTCCTGTCATCAGCCAGTGCAGCGGTCATTCGGGGCACGGCATGAAAGTTGCCTCGAAATCCTCTTTAGCAATGAGACGCGTCCGAGAGTGAACAAAGAAGAGGAAAATGATAGCTGCGCCATAGGACTAACGGGTGCGCAACAAGATTACGAGTGAAACGAATGAAGCGGGGGAAAAAAATAGAAAGCTCTGAGGAAACAGGGGCAAACCGAAATCTGTGAACCTCTCTTTGTCGGCTGATGCTATCACCCTGGCACATCGCCTCGTTCCTGAATAGCTGCGCCATTGCTTGTTAACTGGTCGTAAACACACGCGCAGTTTGCGATTAGGACGATTGCTTCGGGATTGTCTCCGTCCAATGCAGGGTACCGGTTATGTTCCACAAGGTCTTTCTCGGATCCTGTTGGGAACCCCACTTTCTTTCACTTGTTGTCACGTGCCACACATTACCGCCACGCGCCTCACTAATGTCTGCTAGATAGTGCCTCGTTCTGCGTCCGCACGAAGAACAAAAGACACCGGAGTCGGGATGTCCTCCACCCCCCCCCCCCCTAAAAAAAGAGAAAACGAAAACAAAAGCTGAAATAAACATGCCGTGGAACCGACATAACACTGGTTGACAACTGAGTTCCATGTGACAGCGCCACTATTTGCACTGCCAACTATGTAGCAAAGTCTTTATTAGTTCGCACTTTTTGCAAGGTGAATCTTACCGGTGAGCCCAAACAAACAGCTGGTATTGCTTCTGGGTGTTGGAGAGAAAAGATCTTCCTCGTAATGCTCAGAAAAAGTCGCAGGCCTGCGCGGCACACGCAGCACAGTAACAGCGTAAGCTGGAGGAGCGGCTCAAGAGTAGCTCCAATTTCGGCACCACGAACAACAGGGTCTTCGCAACGAAGTCTCTTCGCCTCGATTTCACGAGAACGATCTGAACTGTCCGCCCGGCGTCGACGGCGGTCTGTGGCTTGTACTGCTCTCTGAACAGCAGTCTGCTGAGCCCGATGATGGCTGTTGCAGCCGCACACGTAGCTCTACGATTCGCTTCTTAAGCAGCGGTTAGTACCTTGCAAGCAGGTGCCATAACGTGTACCGAAAAGGTATCCCGAATACGTGGCGCACATCTCACATCCCTTGACCTGCGGCACAGTACGTTGTTGTTGTTGTTGTTGCTGTTGATGATGATGATGATGGTGGTGGTTTAATGGCATCTTCAAAACGCGGTGGTGATAAATAGTCACCTAGACTGCTCGGTTAACTAGGTCCAGCCACATGCAGCATGCAACTGCTACATGTCGAGACATGTGGTGGAATATTACCGAACTGCAAAGCAAATTTTGTACGTATCCAAGCTAAGCCGCACGCATGTCACTAGGCGTGTCAAATGGCACAATGCGATGCTAATGATGATGATCATGATATAATGACATTTCCTTTGAAACGGGACGGTGACAAACAGTCACCTATCCCGCTTGAATTAATCAGGTATGCCATACATAAATTACATCAATATTTATACGAGTACATCCACATAATCTTGTTTTTCTTTTTCAAGACTTCTCCATCTACCTTTTAACGCTACATATGCAACTACTACATGGCGTTCCACCTGGTGAAATGTTTTGCTACAGCAATGCAAAAGGCGCACGTAGACGCGTCGCGCATCTGACATCGCAAGACAAGTGGCAAGATACGATGATGATGATGATGATGATAATTGATAGACAACTACCCAGCTTGATTTAATCAGGTACACAATATGTATTTTCCCTAGCATTCCTCTATACAACTCCTTAAGATTTTTTTTCTTCCTCAAACGTTCTGCCTTGTACCGTTGCATGTACATCTGCTACATGGCGTTCTACCTGGTGTAATAATATGCAACTGCAATGCAAAATGTGTACGTATCGACGCTATGCGACGTGCATGTCACATCGCGTGCATTGGTGAAAAAAAAAAAGCAGGGAAGAGATTGATATGACCGGATCTCTTACAGTCATAGGTAGTGGCACAAGGCAGATCTTGAAGGATGCAAAAAAAAAAAAAAAGATTGAGGAGATGTATACAGAAATGCTAGATAAAAACGTGTATAGCATACCTGATTAAATCAAGCAGGCTATTTGACCATTTGTAACAGCCCTGTTTCACAGGGGATGCAATTAAATCATTATCATCATCGTCGTCTCCTCGCGCTAGGGCGCGTTTATAGGGAATTTTTCCGCTGTAAGCTAGGAAGCGTTGGCGTGGCTCAGTGGCAGATTATCTGACTCCCGCGCAGCGGGCCCGGGTTCGTTGCCGCGGTAACAGGGTACGGTTTTTTTCTCTCAATTCCGGCCATAGCGGTTACGGACACCGGGCACCGGCGGCGAAGGCGGAGACCATCGCCAACCGAAACGGCTGTTAGAATGAGCCCGCAACAGCTAACGCTGTAAAAAACCTACATCGAAGATCCTTCAAGCAACGCGTCGGTGCTTAATCTCCATGAGAATAAACTCAATTCAATCTCAGTGCACTACCATGTATGCAGATAACGCCCAACTTCTTTGCTGGTAGCCAGGTTGGCTACCCTGTACTAGAAAACGGTGAAAGGGGACTTGAAGTTGAGAAGGAGAGTAGTTCGCAGCGTGCACGGATAAAGGCTTCTTGAGCAAGGAGCCGAAAGACCCACTCTTCGCGATGTGTAGTATTAATGCTACATGTAACTGCACATGACTGAAACAATGTCCAGTATGTATATAGTGTAGCGCATAATTATCGCGTGCTTTGTTTCGTTGGAACTCTTGCTTCTAGTAATTTACTTTCAGCTTCTAAATGATGATAGTATTATTCGCTGCGTTAAACATGGTTACTGGTAAATTCTTAAGGCCAATTTTTGCGTAGTTTCTTTTTTTTAACGAATAAAGAGAGAAGGAACAAGCCCGCCATGGTGTCTATGCGGCTGAGCACGAAATCATGGGTTCGATTCCTGGTCACGGCGGCCGCATTCCGATGGAATACAAAAACGTTCGTGTGCCATACTTTGAGTGCATCTTAATGAACCCTAGGTGTGGTAAACATTTTTACCGGCTTTCTTCACTACGGCATCCTTCATAACCCACTATGCAGTTTCGGGGCGTTTAAACACCCGCAATTTAAGAGAAGCAACAATAGTGGGTCATTCCACGACAACTGTCCCAACCGTGGCGCTCCACAAATATCAATTTCTCTCAAAAAATTACAAAAAAGTTTACACGTATACGCGCATTATTTGCGCAGTATTCTCCCAAAATATATTCAGCGGAAAACATTTCTTGCACCCATGAAAACCATTTGAACGTCAAGAAACAGCGGAAAACCAGGCGCGAACGTCTAAACGCATAAGCCAAAATAGCATTTGTGCCAAATTCAGGCTTTTATTTTAGAGCCTGCGCTCAGCAAAGAGGCAAAAATCAAGATTTAAAAGATAGTACGTTTTAGCGACAGTTTTTTGAAAATAATTCCAGCTTTCCTTCCGTCACCATTCGTTGTGAAAAATTTCCCAATAACGCTATAATTTGTGCATTTTTAGCTTGGTGTTAAGGATAAAAGAACATAACAGTATTTTGTGAACTGTTTTCTAATGAAAGAAAAATGTTCAGACAACGCAGAAACGCAAATTTTGAAAGAATGCGCGATACGGTCGATTTCTGGCAGATTTTGTTTCGCACCTCGTTTTCCACCGTTTCGGGGAATTCAAATGGCCTTCACATGCCCTTCAAGTTTTTTTTTTCCGCTCGAAATATATTGGGAAAATACTGTGCAACAGATACTTATATAGATGGAACCTTTTGTAATTTTTTTTAGAGAAATGGATATTGGTCGAGCACCACACTTAGGACAGTTGGCGTGAAAGACCCTATTATGAAAGCTTCTTTAATGCACTGTAGCCTGCTCCATTAGTAACGATCTCTAAACGGGTCGCCTGGTACACATTACGAATAAGTTTCGAGCAACACTGCCGCTTGCCACGAGCATTACTGTATGCAAATACAGAGAGACAGAACGGCGCGTATGAGCGAAACGCGAAAAAGCCGACGTGATGCGTGACGTCACTGCGAGGGGGCTCTGTTCTCAGAATGAACGGTTTAAGCTAACGTAAAAAAAATGAAAGAAAAAAAAAGAACTCAGTGTCATCCATCGCATATCATACCTCGCTTGTCATTTTAGCCGACGAGCGGGAAAACTAGATCAGAATGTCTGGGCCTAATTCAATACAAGGAGGCGCCGGCTCCACCGTAGTGATCCGATTGGCTTCGCTGTCGACAGCGCCGCCTAATTCCCGCACGCAGATGGACGGTTCTCGACGGCCTAGAACGCTATATTGTAAGCGATGTCACAATAGTTTTTCTCCGAGAAAACGTGGCTCAAGGGTGATGCAAATGTGTAAGCTCTTGCCCTTTCTCGTCAGAACAGTATAGCATCCTGGGAGCTATACACATGAAGCCCACGAGCAAGGAGATTATTGGTTCCTTCGACCAGTCGTTTCACAGTGCTCCGGGCAATGCCACAAAGGTCTTCCAACACAGGAACTTAACACTCTTGGGATAACGTAATAACGAAGTCTTTACTCGGTGTGCAAATTTTGTGTGTTGTGACCTAGAATGTGTAAATTTGAACATTCTGAGGAACCCTTTTGATGCAGCGCGTAACGTAACACGGACACAAGAAGGCACAGGTAAAACGACAACGCACAGCGCTACTACCAACAACAATGTTTATTCTCAAAACCAGACCGCTTATGTACCACATGCGCCATAGCAGGCATAGATCACATGGAATCACTGAGAAACATGCGCGATGAAATTCACACTATCGAACCACTATAGACAGCATGTTTCTGAGTGCTTCCACGTGATCTATGGCTGCTATGACGCATGTGGTACATAAGGGGTCTGGTTTTGAGAATAAACACTGTTGTTGTTGCTAGGAGAGCTGTGTGTTGTCTTCTTACTTGTGCCTTCTTGTGTCCGTGTTACGTTTCGCGCTGCATCAAAAGTGTTTCTCATGAATCACCAACAAACCCCCATCGCTACCCTCGTTGAACTTTCTGTCAACTATGAGTTAGCGCAATGCAATTCTTATTTGCATTTTATTTTATCCTTAAAACTCATTTATTTGTTTATTTGTTTGAGCCGGCCAACTTTGCTGTGTACTATTTGGCGAAGAGACAAGCATAGTAGCGGGCCTCACTCATGATGCCAACCTCTCCTACGCGCACATTCAATTTAAAAAAGATGCCTTATTATCGCTGTTAGGGCTATCGTATGTTCTCAACACTGTTTGAATGTCCTGCTGGGCGACCTTAGTATCACTGCTGGAGATGTTTGAATCAATCTGTGGAAATTGTCCTAAAATATTTCACATATTCTCACGCAAGCTACGTCTACCAGAATGGTTCTCTTCAACGCTTCTTTTATTTACTTACTTTTCTCGCTCTGTGAAAGGTTATGCCACCAGGAGTTTGGTCGCGGTAGCACAAACGAATCTGGAGCACCTTATACGGGAATGCTCGGGCCTCAGTTACATTCGCCAGCGGGTAATCGAAGACCTCCCAGCGGAGCAACGGCCGCGCACTCATTTCGTCACCTCGTGGGACGACTGCCGGGGCGAAAGAAAGCACTTCGCCCAGTAATCGCAATCCCGGGATTTCATTCAGTCCTGACAAGAACACAAAAGAGCAAAACACAAGTACCGCTCTTCCTAGTAGTTTCTCGGTTCAGTAAGGTCATTGACAATCGAAATTCATGTCTTCCTGGGACTTGTTTCACAACAATTTGGTATAAGATAGAGAGCTTCGGCTCGCGTCAGCCAATCGGGAGCGCGATCCCGTGAATTCTCGTATTCCTGCCCTGTGCGTCCGCCAACAGCCCAGTTCCGTCAACTGAGTCAGCTCTGCGGAGTCAAGGCCAGCTTCCATGGCCTCGTGCTCAGTCTCAGAAAAAAAAAGAAAAGTTGGCGTTCCTTCAATTTCTGAAATCGACTAGACTCGGTGACCGTTTGTAAGCGTCATGTGCACCACCGGGTGTGCGCGAACATGAGATCAGCATAATATACGAGTATTTATTTATACAATTGTTCTATGCTTATATATGAAGTAGTGGGTAAGGGCAAAGGAAATAGGACTAAGCAGGGCTCTCTGTAGAAGCGTTGAAGTGCACCGCTAGACTTCTCTGTCCTTTCATTTGTTTTGCTCTTGATCTCCATTTATGTCCCTTCTCTCTGTGTAGTTACCTCCCTACCATTTTTTTCTTCTCTATCTTGTCTCTCTATCTCTCTCAATAAGTGAAGCTTCAAATGCCGGACCATGGCTTTGTTCTTTCCTCTTACTTGTCTTGACGATTCTCGTCCGCATATTTTTGCGCCTTTCCGAACCACTAAAAATTATGAACCAATTTTAGGCGTTTGACATGAAGTGTGAGTGCGTTTTTACGTGATTTTTCTATACCTCTGCCCTTCATTCAGACGTATTTCTATGTGTAAGAGAGTAGCTGGCACCAATTAAAGGCGCGAATATCTCCCAAGCATCATATATATATATAAAGCTTTCAATATGTACCACGATGAAAGTGCATAGCTCGTATAGCTTCCATTTCACTTCCTCATTATACTGAAGCAAAGTATAAGTAAAGTCTGTGAGTGAGTCTGTTGTTTTGCTCAGACTGCAACATAGTGCTCAGTTTTTATAAAGCATGTTTTCTTTAATTATTTCTTACTAAAACGAAGAAAAACTTTTATGTTGAACAAAAAACACCCTTAAGGCGCGTGTGAAACGGTGGTGTTGATGAGAAGCGCTTCCCGTGGGCAGCGCGTGCGAAGGGACACACCTGTAGCGCTGCACTGCCGATCCGGGCAGCATTGCGTGTGTAGCGTGCGTTGGAAAATGTGGCCCGACTATTACGAACTGAATGAACAAGCGTGGTGCGAGCGCGCACAAACACGAAGAGATCACACTGAATGACAGCAGACAACGACTGTCAAAACGCTGGCAGCAAGCATACGCCGCAGCGGGCGAAGGTACGTGCGGTCTATCGCTTCAACGGAAACTGAGCGGCGACCTTAATAATTACTTCGAAGGTTGTTCATTCCCCTGGTCATGGAAGCGGTAGAAGAGTGGCCTTCTTATTTCAATACATCTTGCCGTCCGGCAACCGTTACTAGCGACTAAAACCAGCTTTTGCTCAAAGAGAACTGGTTATCTGAAGAACAAAAAGAACTGGAAGTACTGGTTTGCTTATAAACATCATGGTGTAGGAAAGAAGAGCTTCTAGAACGGAAACAGTAGTCGCTGGCACGGAACCACTTCCATTACGACGTTCGTATTACTTTCTATAACCTACAATTTTAAAAAATAGCAAGGCGTGGAAAGTTCATTCTCGAAAATATAAAAGCTGCCCTGAAAGTATCCTGCGATGCTTCCCTGATCCTCAAATCGCACAAACTCTTGGCGTCCACAGGCACTTTCTGTACAGCCGCGTGGTTGCCTCAAATTTAAAATGTGAATTTCTTTCGCTTAAAACACATCAAAGGGAATCGATTTATCTTTGCTATCCGCTGTATAGTTTTTAACATAACAGGAAATTATATATCATTAATCTGATCGCACCATCTTGCTACAAAAGCAACACCTACGTGTCGCTTACAAGGAAACTGCGTAGATTAGGAAAAATTGCTGCTATTACAATTATCGTTGTACCAAATGAGTTCTGTTGATGGAACGACAGCACTAATCAGTTCACCCTGGCGCAGAAATCGAACACACGACCATTCTACCGGTGAACGAGAATCATGTCGAAACCCGGCTGATGCAAATTATATTGGAGCCCTCCAGTATACAGCGTCCCTCGTAGTGCATGGTGCTGTTTCGGAAGAATAAAGCCCACAGTTTAATTGTAGTTTTAACGCGAGAAGGCCGCGATCCGTGGAAGCACTGGATGAAGCCGCTTGTTATTACAGCGCAGATACGAACCGATGACAAATTATTAACCTGACTTCTTAAAAGTAGTACCAAGGAAGGGCGTCATTTTCGTGTTGGGATTAGTGTACTGCGGGGCTTAACCCCCTACGCAAGTCTCGTCTCCCCCGAGCAGCAGCCCTGCTCGACAAATAAGCTGAACATTAATCATGCCACCTCCCAACGTAGGGCGTAAAAGCGAAGGTTGGGGGCAAAAAACAAGGTCAATACTAAAAAAACTAGCGACACAGTGGCACCCTTGTTCCGCCGTTACGTGAAAAAAATGAATAAGAAATTATGAATCGTGGTACTGGTCAATCTTTCTGATCAAGAATCTAACCATGAGCAAATTTATAATCGTCTTGTTAAAGAAAAAAAAATTAGCGTAGCTTGCACTGGAGGCCCGATGCTCTTTTTTTCCGCTAGCCATAAGGCAGTGGAATGGTTTACCTTCCAATATCACCAATAGCTTGTCAAATACACATTTTTTGTCACTTCTTGAAAATTACTTACTAGATTCTCAGTTATGAAATCTAACTGTTGCACACCTTCTTCTCTGTTGTCACTAGTGAATTGCTAACCTTCTTTGTAAGGTTGTAAACGCCTTTGTAAAATACTGCTGGACTGTATAGATATACATATTACCCTCTTTATACTTCTCAGTTTGATGTTGCTACTTACTATGTTTGTTATACTGAGATTTTGTGTTTCTATTTTGTATTTTTCTACATTACTACTATGACTTCATTATGTTTATTGTTTGACCTTGTGCCCTCCCTGCAATAATCCCTTATGGGATTGGCAGTATTTCTAAATAAATAAAGAGACAGCGGACATGATAGGCACCTAGCTAGTCCTGGCTTTTTGGCTAGGCTAAGCACTACCAAGTCATCCCCAGCATTTTCTGGAATTTATTCATTATTGATCGAATAGCGATTAGCTATTGATTCGCTATCGGATGGCTATCGCGAGGTATTGGCCACGTATTTGAGCTAGGCTAAGCACTACGAAGTCAGCCCCAGCATTTTCCAGAATTTACTGATTATTGATAGATTATCGACTAGCTATTGATTAGCTATCGTAAGGTATTGGCCACGTATTTGGGCTAGGGTAAGCACTACCAAGTCATCCCTAGCATTTTCCAGAATTTGCTGATTATTGCTCGATTATCGATTAGATATTGGCCACGTATTTGGGCTAGGCTAAGCACTGCCATGTCGTCCCCAGCATTTTCCAGAATTTATAGATTATTGATCGATTATCGATTAGCTATTAATTGGCTATCGATTGGCCATCGCAAGGTATTGACCACGTATTTGGACTAGGATAAGCACTACCAAGTCATCCCCAGCATTTCCCGGAATTTATTGATTATTCGTCGATTATCGATTAGCTATCGATTGACTATCGATGATTGACTAAGGTTAAGTAGTCCCAACCATGCTTAGCTAGACTTATCTAGGCTCAGCTTCGCTAGTTCACAGGGCTATGTGCCAATGCGCTTGGACCCTTTCTGCAAGACCGCCAGGATCGGCCCACATGATTTTTGTCCGCGACGGACGGTCTCAAAACTCGGACAATATAGTTGTACAGTTCAACCACGCTTCATGTCGCGCAAGTTTAACGACAGAACCGCTTCTTCTGCGTCGTAGGCTGTAGACTTTTCCTTCCCCCCCCCCTTTTTTTTTCCCCTCACAGCGACGCTTGTGCGAACTCGAGGGCGCTCAAGTTCCTAAATATAGCGTTACGAAAACTACGGTTTTAGCCGGTACTACTTGCGAAGACGCGGAGGCGCCGGTATAAGGAACTGCGTTTCGGTCTCTGAAACAAGAACCTCGGTGAAAGTCACGAACACACATGGCAAAGGATGAAGAACACAAAAGAGGGAGATGATAATGAAACTTAAAGCTTCCAAGAATCGAGGGATTGGGACGCCAACAGAGCGTAACATGAACCATCTCTGTGTTGCACCAGAAGCTGTGCAGCAGCTGTAACTCCATCAGCCCTCGGACACAAATTGTGAACTGAGTTTCGCCCTCGCCGCCCGTGACTATAATTCGCGCCTGCAAGGTGGAGCCACCACAGCCAGCAATAAAACAGACAAGCCAATAATAAACCAAGAACTACGCTTACGTGTAAAAAGCTTCGCGAACTGAGTTCGCGGTTATTTGACGCCATCTCTAGCATCTATAACAGTGCACAGTATTATTGTGACAAAAATGTAACGCTGTCTGTCTGTCTCCGATAGTGCCAGTACGGTATACTGTAAACACCGAAAAGCCGGCTTGTCCACTTGCGCTTTCTAGTCACACGACTTCCAAAGGGGCTTCAAAAAAAGAAAAAAAAAGAAGAAAAAAACGAAGTAGAGAACAAGCGTACTAACAATATTAGTATATGTACTGCAGAAACGTCCAGTGCATCAAATTAAAAAAAAAACAAAAAAAGCAGATAAACGCCGCACAGTTGGGCGTCTCTTTGAAAGTGCAAGGACGGCAGCCTGGTGCTTTGGAAAGCGCTGCTGCTTTTTAAAACCGGCTGGCCTGTCTTTCATCTTGCGCTGCCGAGGCAATGGCCAGCGGCTTTTCACTACTGCGGACGCGCAGGGGCACTCAGCGCCATGAGTCTGCAGGAGCAGCAGATTATCCATCTTGGGCGCAGCATCGCACGGAGTGGACGCACGCTCCATTTCACGTGCGTCGCAATGGCAATGAAGAAGAAACAACCGGAAGCACTCGTGCTTGAGTCTGTAGTCTTGCAAACCCACATGCAGATTTTATAATTTTAACGATAAATTATTGCGTTTAATGTCCCAAAGCAAGCCGCTGGATATGAAAAGGCCGTAGTACATGGAGGACTCCGGATTAATTTCGACCACCTGGAGGGGCGCGAAAACTTTCCTATTCGACTCTAATTGAAATCTCGTCGATCCGGTTAGCCAACAAAGTGCAACATTAGGTGTGAAGATTAATATGCGCAAGACTAATGTAATATTAATTAGCCTAGCGAGAGAATGATAAATCGCGATTGGCAGTCAGTCCGTAAAAATTGGTCAAAGAGCGCACCCGTGAGCCCGTATAACGGACCACAGTGTCGCCGAAATAAACTGAACTGCGTCTCAATTAACATGCGTAAACTGAAATTGACGAGTGCGCTGGAAAGTTTGCTATACCAAGTTTGGACTGCAGTCTGAATTTCAACTTGTAAAGGCGGATACTGCGCTAGAAACACACGGACAACTGAGGTAAAGTGCAACAGTAGGCTTCTGTGGTCCGTGTGTTTCTAGCGCAGCATCCCCTTTTTACAAGATGAACATCCACCAACTAGCCCAACTTGCCACTCTATACTGAATTGCAATTTAGATTCACTGGCAGACGATAAAATCAGCTTTATCGAGAAATCCCTGGTCCGTATATTCTTGTTCACGGGTGTACATAAATATCTATGCTAATTAGTCACAGGTGACCCGAATGATGAGGACATTTACGGAAGAATAAAAATGGTTTGTGGCGCATACGGTAGTCATCGCCAAGCCATGACCAGCAACTTACCGCTATCCTTGAAAAGAAAATTGTGCAATCGTTGCATTCTACCGGTGCTAACATAGTGGGCAGGAACTTGGGAGGTTGACAAGGAAACCCGAGAAGAAGCTAAGGACCACGAAACGAGTGATAAAATGAAACGGGAAAATGCTAGGTGTAACGTTAAAGGCCAAGTTGTACTCCAGCGTTTTCAGCTCATCTAACTATACGTCTGACCAAAGCTAGTTACGTCGGGTCGGCGGCGCCGAGTTCGACGAAAATTCGACGCTCTACACAACAACCGGCCGCAACTGCACCGAAGACGCGCGTTACTAGAACTTTACTAGAACTAAATGTTTAGATACAGAGGCCCCCCCCCCCCCCCCCAATCTAAAAAAAAAAAAAAAGAAGAACGAGAAAGCTTCTGGTTTCGTCCTCTGCAACAGCTAGCCTAATTTAGAAAGAAGAAACGAATAAATAGGAAATTACGATGGCCTACAAATATGTAGGCCCCCACCGTCTGGCACTAATTCCGATACGCAGTTAACATGTTGTTTCACAAATTTACTGCTAAATGCACTATAAAGCTGCACAGACAAGCTGGAAGTGGGTGGCGCGTATCGTATATTTGAACACGTCACCAACCTGTCCAAAAAACTGTGTACCAACGCACTGATCACCTACAGTTAACCACGGGACACAATACTTTGTTTTTCGTGGCAAATTTGGCTGTCAGGACCATGCAACAGGAAGTTTTTCGGGGTTACAAACACGCTGCTGGCACAGCGCGGGCTAAGTCTCGACATGCGCCCGCGGCGATCCCAGCACTTCCGCTCAGTGGAAGCGAATCCCACCGCAGTGCCGAGCGTCCCTGGGGAGAGTGCGCTCGTTTCTTTGCGACCGCTGCGTCTCGCAAGGCTGAGTCTTTGACGTCGAGCAAGAAAAGCAAGCAGCGCCACCGGCTGAATATGACGGCCATCAACCCATCCCACGCGCACTTTGCACATAACTCTTTCGGGCTACCTCTTCGCGCCTCAAACCTTCCTTCCTCTAAGCGCGTCACCCATGCCAAGGGCAGGGCGGAGTTTGAAATGTCAAAGTACCGCAGTGACACAAACTTAGAAGAAACACATAAAACCTCTGTACTGCAAGAGTTTCGTAAACCTCGCCCATTTCTCGCAAACGCGTCCATTTTCCTTCTTTGTCGCCTTTGATGTTATAGTAACACTGCACCTGTACTGACCCATTTGCCAGGCAATCGTATATATTTCTTTCTTCTATATGTACAGTCTCCAGGATTTTTAATAACAACGTGCGATCATCAACCACACACTGGCGCGGATCTAGGTTCTTATTTAAAAGGGGGGTCCGATTTTGAGATGGTGATTGATGATAATGATGATAATAATGATCTTTTTACATGCTGCTAAGTTCTCGTTATTATCATTAAACCTTTATTGTCTCTCCAGAGCAAAAGAACAGTAACATTTGGGAAGAGCTTAATGAGTTTGGCACTTGCCGTATATACGGTCATTGCGCTCGCGAATTCTAAGGGAGGAGGTCAAGATATCCGGACATCCCCCAGGATCCGCGATGACCACACATCATGTAAGCGCCTTTGTTACGTATTCGGCGGGAGAATGACTGCCGGTATTCGAGGAACGGATGACCAGCACCGATGCCCGGAAGACAATCCCCTTCAGTTTTTGTGAAACGCGCTTTCTCAAGCGAAGCTTGTATACGCAAGCCTGCGCCGGCGATGTAACGCTAAAAGAATTGAGCCAGCTTCACAGACTTAACGTCGCGAAGACTGATGAAACAGCGGAGCTGGTGGCCTGTACTAGATTTTACTAAGCTCTAACCTGGCTTTTACTTAGCTATAACTTGACTTATACTTAGCGTTAACTTGCATTTTTACTTAGCCTCAACTTTTGCTTTTAGTTAGCTTTAACGTTCGCTTTTTCTTAGCTTTAACTCTCTCTTCGGTGAAGGTTCTCCGTGACTCGCACTCCAGGATCAGAATCTCTCCATCGTTGAGCGGCTAAACGTCTATCTTCACGATGAGCTTCTTCGTAGCGTTGCCGAGACACAGCTAATCTCGCTGTAAACTCTGCATCTGCCACCCTCCCCCGTCACTTTGCTTCAACAGCCCTTGCTCGGAATGCCGGATCTGCGCGCAGTCGTTGAAGCCGCTCCCAAGTAGCATCACGGCGCCGTTGACGCCGCGCCAGAATGACGCCGCCACCAGCGCACGCCCTCTTCAGCTCAGGAGAACCCTGCACGTCATGGCTATGTCATCACTTCTATCTCTATTAAGCTTCGCCTCAACTACTGCTTGGCGTACACTCTCCCTCGATATCTCCACCACTATGTCATCGCTACCCTCTCTTTAGCTCCACCCACCTGCTGCTCAGCGCGCGCCTTCCTCCTCTCTCACCCTCGCCGCTCTCCGAACACCTGCGCTCCGGCGCGCGCTCCTCACCCAGCTGCGCCGATTCTTGACGTACGCTCGGCACGGCTCAACGTCGACCTCAAACAGCTCCGCTGTTAAAAAAGTGGCTGTGGTTTAGCTCTAGTTAAACCTAGTCGAGTAGCGATAGCTACAGACCCCCGGCTGCACTTAGGCTTCGCTTGTAGTTAGACACCATCCATACTGCGGCCTCAACTATGGCTGCGGCGACGCAAGCTGAGCGCGGGGTGTGACGTCATACAGAGGGCGCAGCGAGCGCCCAATGGATAAAGGGGCTTTACCAACGGCAGGAGCGGTGGCCGCGCGGCGACCGCGACGAGCGGAGTGCCGGAGTCGCCGGAGAATCGAGGCCCGTGGTGTGACGTCACACAGAGGGCGCGGCGAGCGCGCAACGGCTAAACCAACGGCAGGAGCAGTGGCCGCGCGGCGACCGCGACGAGCCTAGTTGGTGGAGAATAGTGGGCCGTGGTGTGCCGTCACAGTGCGGCCACGGCTCAAAATGCGGCGACGGCGAAGAGGCGAAAATCTGGCGTAATGTAGCTCTCGCCACAAAACCAGCTGCTCTCAGAGCTGCGCAGGTGGCTCATGCTCGGCACGCGCTCGTGCCACGGCTCCTGCGTTCGTCGTCTGCTTCCACAGCTGGTTGCGTTGTCACTAATCATTCCAGCGTAGAATTTCACTTCTCTTCTGTCGTCGTAATGGGGAGGCCGCGTTTACGGGAGTATGAGCCATTCACTGTCTTACGTAACGGACAGATTTAATTTTGAAGAAATTTCATGGAAATCCATCCAGAATGAATGCGCTCGGGAAAGTGATCGTCGCCGAAGTGCCGATTCAAGTGTGAGGGCTTCCGAAGCCCAGGCGAAACGTCAGCGAAGAGCCACGCACCTCGAGTTGAGGGAGCGCGATGTTGAGGCGCAACGTCAGCGGCGTCTTGCCCTGCATGAACCCGACAGCGGTGGTGCACGCCATGGCAGCGCTAGCTTCAACTTCCCCGGTGCGACGGCAAGGTTTCAACGCGAGTTTCTCAACCAGAACTTCGGAGCCAGCTGCAGTGCGCGTTACCGGTTGTGGTTCGAGCACAACGTTGTACTCGTCATTGCAATTCGTCCCGAGGAACACCGAAGAAACACACAACAAGCTTCGCTTTCCCCCATTTCATCGACAGGGGAGGGGCTACTAATTTTCGTGCGTTTCCCGACCAATTACATTGGCGTAAAAATTAAAAAGAACAGCGAGTGTCGGCAAACCTGGCAATCTTATCTGAAGATGCAAGCGTGAACACAAGGGAAGCACTGCAGACATAACATCTTATAACGGCGAGAAGCTGTGAGATTGTTGATACTATTGTGAGCACGGGTGATTTAATAAAATGCGTCATCTGCGATGCACGTTCTATTTTTCTTTTGTATCACAGGTGAACTAAGATTATATTAATTAAAGAAAATAAATTTATCAGCATATGCGAAGTATCGTCCCACAAAAAGAAAGGTTACGAGATCATTGAAAGTGCCTTTTGCTGCGGTGGTGCACGATGGAACCTCACGAATAGCAAATGCAGGGCATCTATATACTCCCGAAGAGAACCGCGTAGCAAACAGCGCTTGAACTGGGAAGGACTTCATCCGCTTGCGCATACCTGTTGCCGATCTAGCCGCTTCTCGCCGTCAAAAGGGGCTGACATGCTCGCGATTGACGCTCACTTGGTATTACCGGTATTATTGGAAATTTCAGAAGCTACACTGGCTGTACAAGGCACCAAAACGAGGCTCTGTCTGACCCTACGTAACGAGCGTGGCAGGAAATCGAGCCTACGACCTTTGCATTGGCGGGAGCCGCAGATGCTCAACAGCGACGAAACGGTACTCTCGCTGCTTAAAGAATGAATGTTGTACAAATGAACCCTTACAAAAATTAAACATCACAACGCATCCACGCGCCAGTGATAGCAGCGATAGGAGTGGTAACAAACGGAAACTAGAGTGGGGGTAAGAGGCTAGGAAGGCTTCGCTTTTAAAAAGAAGTACCTATAAAGTTAGTTAGCCTACTTTAATATTTTTGTTGAATTCCTGGTTTACTCTGTTTTATACTTTCCCATTTCAGTTTCAACTCCCCTCCTCTCCTATACCGCTGGCTTGTTGGCGAAGCCCCCGTAGTGGGCCAGTGCCGTGTTATAAGAGCAAGCAAACAAACAAGCAAGCTTTGCGTTTCTTCACCGCCAAGGCATTCGATTGGCGCGCATGGGCTTATCAACTTATGACGAAGTTTTCACCCGCATAAAATCGAGGCTCACCACGACCGTCACACATGCAGCTTGGTAGAGCAGCTTCAGCAACGATTTCGTGCTGCTAGATCATGGCTTCCGCTCCCGAGTCGAAGTTTTTTTTCTGAAGGGCTTCTCATCCATTTCGTAGATCAGCCGCCCGCCGGTTTACTGGTACGTTCGCTGTGCTCCGTAGTGCCTATGGAGCACTATACATTGACTTGCAAGCACGTTCATTGCGCTCCATGCTTTCTTGAAATTGCAATGAAGGCTTCTACCACCTTGTGTTGCCCCGTGGACAAGAAGCTTCTGCGTCCGCGTAAAGCTGTGCCGATGACCACCATCACGTGCTGCGCACATTGGTAGCATGCTATTGTAAAAGAGACTACGAATGCACTTACACTGGCACCCTGGAAGACATGCAGGCTCACGTCTGATACTGCTACGAGCTTACCTGCGGCCTCTGTTCCAGAAGAAACCAGTGGCAACGCAACCTGCAACGCCTGTCACTCAGCTCTCGCACGAACACGTCCAAGAGCTAATCGAAGCCACGGTGTCGCGGACCGCCTCCGTAGCGGTGGAACATGTGAACCAATTGAACAGGACCCTGTTCCGCGATATTCTCGACGCAGTCAATCTGATCGACGAGCGCCTGACGGCAGTCACTCAAACGGCGACCGTCGACTTCACCACATCGTCGAGCGTCGAGGATACCACAGCCGCCCCTGCAGTCGTCGAGCATCGTCCGAAAGAAAATCATCTCGAAGAGTTCACGTGGACGGTATTTCAAGTTTCGCGTCGGCATACACTACGTCGAAAGCCCGCTTTTCCTCATCGCGCCAGGGATGCAATTCACCGTCTGTACTGACGCTATCCCGATGGTGTGTGATCCTGAGTGTGTCTGTCAGGGTCCACCGTGGGAACGATGATCGCCAACCGCGTGTACGGCCGTTCCAGAGGATGTGTCTGTTCACGGGGCTCACGTGATGAGCCTGTTCACTCCGAGGGACCTTTTTGGCAATGCTGTTTCGCCTTCAACCCGAGACGACCTTCTAGTCTAGGGTTGGTTGACTATTGGTAAGGTGAACAGGGCCATCTTTGAACGCGACTACATTGAGGATGACGGATTTACAATACTATTCAGTGCTAAGCCCTAGCTCGCCGCACTGAGCCGTATAAATGGTTGACATGTCTTTAGCGTTTTTAGATGCTCCTTTTCATTTTTTATATCCACTTGTCTTTTATGTGCAGCTATAGGACGCAGTGTTTTATTTTTGGCGCCTTCACCTATCGCAGCAATACATTTTCTCATTCCCCACTACGGTGTTGTCATCGTTTGAATAAGGATGGAGTATACATACTGGGTTACCTGGAACAGATTCGTGATCTACATCGCAAGACGACGGAGACAAGAAAAAAAGTAGTAACCACACGAGCGCTGTCTTTGAACTCAAGGTTTTTGAAAACTGGTGCCGATTAAATGAACTAGAGCATAAGGGGAAAAAATGTTCGGTTTTTACACCCTGTGGCGATGGTTGACCAGCGAAGCTGAAAAGGGGCGGCCTTGGTGTTTATCTTACGGTTTATCACGCAGGTATATTAAAGTGTTTCCGAACTGTGTTACGCAATTATGTATCACTGTACGCGCCCCTTTATGCCGAGCAATGAAGACATGGACACGTTTGGCGTTGGCCGCACGGCGGCGGCGGGCGGACTCTCGGCGCTGTTCGCGGAGCCGTTCTTCGTACGCGAGCTACTCCTCGGGAGAAAGCACGACACGTGGCTGTACCACTGTGATGTCGGAGAGAATGACTCGCACGAGAGAGGAATGACGTCATCAAATGCGCGCCAGACGTTCCCTCTCCCCTTGCTCCCTCACACTTGGCGCGTGTGCACTTCACGTTGATGCTGCGAGGGTGCATGTACTATCGACCAAAAAAAGTTTACGGACCACGGGATCTCAGAAAACGCCAAATATCCGAGCAGCCTTTAAAAGTAGCCAGTAAAACCGTACATCACAGTGTTGTTCGCATATACCAGTAGAGGCTGGAAATGGCCATACCAGGCTGCGTTTTGGGGCTCTCGAGATATTCAGCTTTTTGTCAGATCCCTTGGTCCCTAAACCTTTTGGTTGATAGTACGTCACCAACACGTGTTACTCCGAAGTGAAAGACCCAGACATTCCCTCTTCTAACTACGGTGTAAGATATATATTTTTGGCGCATGCGCACTGGCTTCTGCGGATGCCTTTTTGGGCACGGACGGACGTTTCACCCAGGAATATACAGCTTCGCAGTACAAAATCCTGCACAATTATAATGACGCGTTTCACCTTTTTATGCATTTAAACCCAAGAGAAGGAGCGACATGAAGTGCACGTGTGTTTCAATGCCCCGTTTTTGTTTCTTCTACCGAGTAAAATAACACTTGTCTTGTCGTCTCCTCACTCCGGATTTCCAAATAGTTCAGCGTTACATAGCAACCATCACTGCGCAGTCGCTTGTGCGCATCTGTCTAGTATACTGTACACATGTCGGCTGCGATTATTAAACTGGTACGAAGCAGCCGTGAATAAAAGCGAAACAAGCTGGCGCGCCAATCCAGTTGTTGCGCGGGCAGCCTCAGCTGTGCACTATACTACTAACAGTTAACAATGAGAAGACACACTAGAGCCGAACTTACCGGGCTCTCTTCATCTCGATCGTTATACTGATTTACTTCGCACTGTTCAAGATACGTATCTTCGAGGGCACACTGGTTGAGAAGATTGCTCGCCTCCTGTAGCGGCAGCATATAATTGTGTAAGGAAGACCAACAGGAACGAACAGACTTCACAGGGCATCTGTAGTATCATCAAGTTATCTGCAGGTCGTTATAACACGAACATTTTCAAGAGAGAGGCCGCCATTGAAGCGTCGTCGTAAACAACGTTATTGTTTTCGGGGTCAACTCTGTAAACAATGGCAAAAGCCGAAGTGGCCCATCGACCAGAGCTAAATATAGCAGGGTCTTTCATTTCAGAGCCCCCGTGGCAGCAGCTTCAGTTAGGAAGGAAAAATGAACGACAGCTTTAACAGAAGCAAGAAAACCCAAAGTGCATCGGGTCTGAAAGGTTTCGCCGCTGGTCGTCATCGTGGTTCTCAAGCGAACGCCCCTACCCGCTCAGTGCGTCAGCTTCATCACGCTGCGTTGACAAAAAGAAAAAAAAATGAAGGTCCCAGCGGTGCCTATCCTGCAGTCTCTTGACGGCTGTTCGCCATACGTCATGAAGCTTTCAGGGTGTTCCTGCTTTTTGGAACAACATCGATCCACAACCGCAACTCTTATAGCCATTTTCTTGGTGTTGCGCAGTCTTAAGTCCCGGATACATTTTTATTGTGCACCTCCTAAACTCGGCCTTGGCCGCTGATTCCACTGCGTTGAGCCTCAATGCCGCATTTTCTCTTTCGCTCTGTTTTGTCTGCGTCTTTTCTTAGCAGCGCGGTCCCACGCTTATGTATGTATTACGTCGTTAAGTGCACCAACTTCATAGCGATGATTCGAATAAAATAAATAAAATAAGTACGTATTTTTGACTTACTCACACTCGGAGAAGGCAAGGCAGGCCCCTACCAGTTTTTTTTTTTTTTTTTTTTTTTTTTTTCAGTAACGCGGCACTCCATATACGGTGCCAGGGCTTCCGCTCTGGCACCGCTCCGTCAGCAAACAATAGTCCAAGAATGTGCTTACAGCGTCACTATTCTTATTCCGGATGGTAATTTTCCACGCTTTCCGAAAGCAGCACTTAAGGACCATCGATATTTACTTCGTTCTATGGCTCATCTCAATGCCTGTGCGCGTACATGGTATATTCCGACCGCAACCCCATGATCTTACAATGAGGCGAACCATCTTGAGCGGGTAAATCTCTGAAATTTACAGAAAAATACGATGCCTTCTTCTTCAACCGTAGTACATTCGCATACAACCTCTAATGATGTCGAAGGACTCACCTCGCCGGGAAGTGACCTACGTAAATTTTTGCCTTATTTCTTCCCTTGTAATAAGCTGACAAATTGAAGCATTCCCGTCTGTAAGCTACAGCGCTCACTGTGACACCTACTCTGTGAGCCGAGGGTGCATGGTCATCAGGAAGCTTTCAGAAAGTAGAGTTTATTTAATGTTTCACAGTAACCATGAGGCAAGAAGCCCCCGTTATTCAAGTCGATAATGGAGCCTTATCGGCACCATCAATACACTTGAGCGCCTCATTCACGTCTGCTGCTTCCACCAACGTCCACATTAAAATCTCCCTTCAAAATATAAACAATTCTCATGACCACAGACGTACGGTAAAAGCATGTTTGTCAGTCTCGCGACTTACTCTGTAAAAATCACAGACTTTCTCCAACAGGAACACTATTTGTCTCCGCTTTCTGCACTCGAAGGTCGGCTCCTCTGAAAAGGAAGGATTCATTTCGCAGATGTCTTCAGCAAGCCCCTAATCATATTCCAACGTATTCTGGCAATAAAACTAAAAAAAAAGGAACGAAGAACTGTCTCAAATGTCCTGCTCCCGCAAGCCTACACCCCGTTTTCATTCTTTACAAGCGGACGCAATTGCGTCTGCGTCCGCAGACAGATGGACAAAACGCACTGGCGGACGTTCGGAGCACATCGTTCTAAAAAAGAAAACAACGAACCAAGTAGATTCGGGAAGGTGCGAATATAAAGGCAAAACGCAAACAACACGACAATGATAAGCTGTCCCGTTGTCGCTGCATATATATATATATAATGAGAGAGAGAGAAGGAGATAGTTGTGTACAGAACAGGCGGTGGTGCTGCCCTTTATTCTTTTTTGTTATTATTACTATGCTGCTCGCTACGTTTGGTGCTCACGTCCACTTTGTTCGTTCGTTGTTTGCTCGTTCGCCCCAATTTTCGTTCCGTCCTTGAACAAGCGTCCGCGAGGAACAAGAAACGCGATCGTGTTTCGGCCGGTCCGGAAGCTCTCTCTACGCAGAAACGCAAAAGGGGGGCAAGGATGGCGAAAACTTTCACAAGCCACATCACTGCTGCTTCTTTCGGCATGCAAAGTTCGCGGATAGATGGGAAGTGCGCTTTTCGGATGAAACTAAAAGCGGCTACGTAATATTGACGTCATATCCGGTGTGGATGACGTCAGTGGGAACGGATGGCGCAATATGCACACCCACGCACGCAGAAAAATTTCCTGACTAACGGACGGATTAAATGCGCTTTATCTTCTTCATCTAAGGCTCAATTGAAACGCCTGCACCGAAGAGATAAGATGATAACATTTTCAAACACTAACGCACCTAACCATCCTTCGCACCAACGGGTCTTTCTCAGGAATTGAAATGCCAACAAATTTGTCCTTGTGGATAATACCTACTAATTCCGTAAAAATCACTTGTACTTGTTTTAGCCTGCATAAAAGTTTCAGTCGGCATAAAAGATGTTCTTATGACAGTGCAAGACAGAAGAAAAGGCGACCTATGGCGATAACCAGCGTAACACTGACAACTACATGAGAGACAGACGACGCGAGTACGAACATCTCATCATTTTTTACAAACTAACGTGGCTGTATAACACTGGCGTGCTTCAGTTTTTTTAACGTCAGCGTATGCACAACGAGATTCATTAGCATATACAGGTATTTAGATAACAAGTCGGATTATTAGTGTCTGTGTCTAAATTTCTGATGGCCGCTGTCTCGAAAACAGTGTTGCCAAAGACGTCATACTTTACCCCTGCTGCGCTGTCTTTATGGTCGCACTTCTTCGGAAACACGCGGTTACGTGCGCTGTACGTAACCGACCCGTGGAAGTGGTAGGACTTCGACGTGCGCCCATCCTACATGAATGGCGTGAACACGAGTGGTATAATTTGTCTTCAAAGGCTTCGGGGCTGCATACAAGGAAACTCAGAGTAGATGCATGCCGAAAACACCTTCGAAGACATGCTTCCAAATGAATAAAGCAGACTACCCGCCGTGGTAGCGTAGCGGCTATGGTGTTGCGATACTAAGCCAGATGGATCTAATCGCGGCCGAGGCGGCAGCATTTCGATGTGGGTGAAATGCAAAACGCCAGTGTACCGTGCATTAAGTGCACGTTAAAGAAACCCTGGTGGTCAAATTAATCCGGAGTCCACCACCACGGCGTGCCTCATAATCATATCATGGTTATGGCACGTAAAATCCCATAATTTAAATTTAAATCAAATAAAGCCGACTACTTTCAATTACGTGGCGGCGAACAAAGCGTCGCAACAGTGAAACCTGTAAAACTCTTCAGATTTGTTGCGCAAGTATTACTTCAAATTGTATTCCTTATTGTTGCATTAATAAAGATTGATTGATTGATTGATTGATTGATTGATTGATTGATTGATTGATTGATTGATTGAAACCTATCGGCTGAAGTGTATCGTATCACACAAAAAAGATTCTCGTATAAACGTTCGACTGGGATAATTGCTGGAATAATTGCTCAATAAAGACGTATGACAAGTCTGCAAGGGAGAATTCCTGAACCATTTAACTGCCGACATCGACGTATATTGTTAGATGAATAGCTGACACAAGACACGACGTAAAACGGGCCAATTAGCTGAATTCTCGTAACGAGCATTTCCCAGCAATGTCTTTCAGCTAGATGGCCGATGAATGTCCTTAATTGCGTATACGAAAGCCCAGCGTCTTTAATGACGCATTTGTAGGTTATAGGCAAGCCGACTCGCCGCTTTTATTTTTATTGTTTTATTTCTGTAGACCTGTTCGTGAATTGTCGTACGCTTCGAAGAGTTCGTACACCACAGGAATGGCCATTATTAGCACGTTGACGTTTCCTTGCTGCTAACTGCGTTGTCAAGCACCAGGAAGGATGTCGTGGTTTTGTTAGAGAGCAGGCATTTTATCGCTTTACTTATCTGTATCCTTTAATTACTGGCTATGGCGGAGCGCAGGCTCGCCACATTGCCATGCGTTGTACAATACACACTTGCGTTATCACGGTGAAACACGGCTCAGTTCATCAGCACCCGTTTTCACAGCTGGAGCTCTGTCTCTCCGTAGTGACCTACGTCAAATTGAATCGACACTCATATGTCGTCTGTGGTTCGGCGTGACGTTCAGACCACGAGCTCTTTTCCTATAGCCAAAAGCATCGCTGACCCCTTCTGTGCTTCCCACAGAACAATAGAGAATTTGTTTCATGACAGCACTTTCTGCAGTGTGCCAAAAACAACGCTCAGCAATCAAAGTCGACAGGTCAGGGTGGAGAAAGACGGGCACTGTAGCAACCGGAAACTGCACAGAAAACTTTAAACACGTGTTGCACAATTCGAGGGTGTCTGAATAGCATTACAAGTCACGACAACTATTGCACAGCATCTCTTGCACGCGTGTTCATATTCTTTGTTATTTGAAATCTTGAAAATTTATTATTCTTGCATTATTCCAAAATTTATTTGAATTTTTTCTTTTATTCTACTCCCATCTGTCAAACATTTTATTCCCCTCGTCCATTACCGGCGTAGGCAACCGGAAACTACTATTGTTGACGAACCTGTCGTTCCCTGTGCACATTCCCTGCTTTTCTGGTTCCTAGGAAAAGCATAAACATCGGTTTTAGAGGGGTAACTAAATATTTAGCTAGGTCTAAGTATTAGAGTATAATCACGCAGACAAGCGTGGTGGGCAGACCAGTGGCCTAATAGTTGGCTATATAATAAAAAAAAATGAAGAGCAAAAAACTAGCAGCAGAAATGCAAAAAAGAACAAGGAAATTAATAGTGGGACTACAGCTGTCACGATGTGTCAGGTAGAAACATGTTGCGCCATAACAAAGACCGCAACACACATGTAGTCGGCAGCGATCGCATGCCCGCCCAATGTGTCATGCGAACACCGCTATCAGTAACATCTCCGTCTCCATAGGGAGACACACAACGCGAAAAACACACACAAGAAAAAAGAAAACAGAAAGAACTGAATAACGGAAACATATCTACCCAAAATTTCTTAGTAGAAGAAACAAACAGCATTCTTACATTAATATTCCTAGCGCTTGCATATCCGGAAAACAGCTAGGGTACAGTGCTCCTATAATTCAAAATGATATTTACTTACTTCCTCGGTCTCATTCCAAAGTTTGCAAATTAAGTCTGTCTCCGCTTCGTTCGCTACAATGAGAAGAGTGGACCAAGAGAAACTCCAGCTGGAAAATTCCCTCTGCGAAGATTACATCTTTTGTTCGTATTTCTGATTACATTCAGAAAAAAATTGCAGGTTTCAACACTCCCTGTGATTTAACTACGCCTGGGTATGCTCGACGTGATATTAAAATAAGCTCCTCCGTCGTCCGCTTCGTCATCTCCTTCGTCGTCGACGAATAAGCAGAGATCAGTCGAGGTTCTTCCCTTTAAGAAGAGAGCCATGGCGAGTAAATCTCATTGCTGATGGCATTCACCGCGCACAAAAACCTTCTCTTCGTCATGTGATTGCGACAAAAAAGGCAATGAACCCCGCTACGGAGCCTATGTAATATTCGGTTAAATTCACTGGTGTCAAGTTTTACAAATAAGCTGTATAAGCGAGTTCCACAACGGTTTTATCGAAGCGGAAGCAGCGGCGGCAGCGTGTCGCCATGTAGCCATTGTAGCCATTACACACATCGGAACAGTAGAGCCGGCGCCGGATACAGGAACATGCGTCACACATGGCGGAGAGTATTGAAGTGCTAAGACCAGCTATAGTGAAGCATTTGAAAATACTTTGGTATAGCGCAGGAATTGCCCCGGACATATTGCTCTGCTATGCTCAAAGTAAAATGATTGAATAATAGACAACAGAAAAGGAAAGCTTCTTGGGAAGTGATTTGGCAGGCATGCTGTTGTTATTAGGCACGGTCCAACATCATAACGCCACCTCAGAGCTTTGAATATGCATCGATTTTTCATGGTCTCACATACAGCAGCATTTCGTTACCACTACAATGTGGAACGGCGCAATATCCGAGGTCGTTGTTCTTGGACAGCGTGGTTTCTCCGCTGATCTTCAGAAAGGAGGAATTCTCAACGCAAAAGCTGAAATCCATGGAAAAAGTCGAGTTCATTATGCGGCGTTGAATTAAGAGCGTCGATGATCTGGCTAAACAAAGCCCGACCGCCAATTACCTTTTGGAATCAGGCAGCAGTTACTTATTAGTATCAGACAAAGACAAGTGACGGCGGGTGCCGGAAACGATCAGTGACGGTTTAGGCGCCAGCTATACAATGAGTAGTCGCGTTTTACGTCATGAAATAACGTCGAATACGCAGAAACGCGGTGTATGATCATTTATAATTGAATGCCTTCTGAGAATTTGGTAGCTGAGTTTCTATATCTAAACAATTCGGCAGAACCCACCTCCCGATGACTGTCGACGGTAATGCGCTTAGCATTGAATCAATACAGTGGCAAAACCTATTGCACCGTCAAACTAGTTATCTAGGAGGCGTGGACTTGCCACGGGACCCCTCTTTCGAGCTTCCCTAAGAACACTTGGAGCCATCTAGCGGCGGCGCCGCGAAGCCTGCGCATGGCCTCCGAAATGCATGGCGCACCGGTGCGTGTAGATATACACGCGCCAGTGTTTATACCTATATACACCTATATATATACCTATAATTGTGTCCAAACCTATAGAGACATATTTGCATGTACTTCTTTCCTCGCAACAATGTTTGGGAACCTGTCAGCCAAAGAATCGCTGATTGTTGCTGTGAGAAGACGTACTACAACGAAGTCGACACGGTGTCTCACGGAGAGCGAACGAGATTGCCTCGATCCATGTAAACGTTAGCGCAATGTGTCGGAGGGGCTAGAAAAGCATCTTGCCCAGGGAACAGCGATGCAAAGATCTTGCAATAGAGTAATCCTCCAACACAGCTGAACGGACTGTCTTCTTTCATGTCTCATAAGATACATTTCACTATTAGACATGCACCGCAAGAATGGTGCATTTACCAGACAGTTTGACTGAGTGTTGCTCGCGCTCCGTATCACTCAACTTTCAGCCGCTCAGGCACTGCAGAGAACGGCGTTAATTTCGCATTCTTTGTGAGATCGTCTTCGAGATACACAAGCACCGCGCATTCAGCTTGGCTGAGAAACGACGGCCAAGCGGGCGCACCGTCACGCTCTGCTCAAACAACACTGCGAGGCCAACGTTCTGCTTTCCGGGATCAGCGTTGGGTTCAGGCGCACCAGCGTCCCCGCTCAGTGGTTATGTGCCAATTATAAGAACACACTGCACGGACTGTAAAGACTAACCGATTGTCCATCGTTTAGTTCTGTAAAGGACCATCATCATCATCATCAGCCTATATTTATGTACACTGCAGGACGTAGGCCTCTCCCTGCGATCTCCAATTACCCCTGTCTTGCGTTAGCTGATTCCAACTTGCGCCTGCAAATTTCCTAATTTCATCACCCCACCTAGTTTTCTGCCGTCCTCGACTGCGCTTCCCCTCTCTTGGTATCCATTCTGTAACTCTAATGGTACTGTAAAGGATACTTCACCTTAAGCAGTACAGGCAGGAGGCGAAGCTCTCTAAGCAGTATGAAATATGTTCGTAATAAAGGGGGCAAAAGTTTGCGTGCATTTAAGCGATCTAAGGCATCGCAGTAAGCTGCTTAAAGAAATCAATAAAAACCAGTAATTAAAGCATAAACCTATCGTTAGTACGCTAGTAATCCGTGTTTATGACGCTGTCATCCGACGACATAAAATGGACGCGTTCATGAAACAACGCCGAAAAGATGACCGAAATGGTAGCTCCCGCGCCTTTCTCACATTAAGGTGCCCGTGCCACAACGCCATTCAAGAACGAATGTTTTATTATTATTATTATTATTATTATTATTATTATTATTATTATTATTATTATTATTATTATTATTATTATTATTATTATTATTATTATTATTATTATTATTATTAACAGCCATTCAAATGGGCGCTACAGGTAATGGAAGAGTGAATTAGTGGTTCCCAGGCCTTTGAAATCCTGGTACAGGCAAAGACCGCGTGGTTGGTCTAGCCAGGAGAACCTGTTCCAACTTCATTCTGAGTCATTGGTGATGAAATGAGAATCCTAACAAAAGTGCAAGGACAGAAGACCGACTCTTTTATCCTGACTTGCGCTATGACCAAATCTTCTGTGTAGGTAGCCTTTTCTGTTGAAAGTTGCCATTATTCTGTTGTTGTTGTTGTTGACCTGAGTGATTGTGGCGCATACCTACAGTGGGGGATTGGCCATGAATCGGGTGGTCTGTGGCGTGTGAAGTTTCTTCTTCTTTTGCCATGGCTATCGGCGTCTCTTTCGTCATCTGGAAAACGTATTTCTAATGTATAATAAGCCTAAAGCATGCTAAGAAGACGTCTAATGCAAGAACTGTGCATATAGATTTGGATACGCCTTAAACCACAAAAAAAGAAGAAATAAAACTGATACGGCTCGGCTCGTGAATATTGCTCACCTCTTAGAAAGCACATTTACTTGCGTACATTAGAGGCCGGTTAGTTCGACCTCGAATTGTTTTCACCGTTGCTAGCGATTTTCTTGAGGTGACAGTAGTTCGTACAACACCACCCAAGGGATGCTAGACGAAGAACGAAAACGGCAGAAGTGATAATTCCCACGCGCCCATAACAGATGACGAGAGACAAGCACGTCAAAGAAAGCAAAACGAAAGAAGGAAATCCAGTGATTTGGATTAGCACGGCTAAAGTTAGCCGCGGGTGCGGATAAAAATACCGCTTCGAGCGCGCACTCGGGACCTTTTCTGCGGCGAGCAACAACACGGGTTTCAAGCGGCGGGAAAGGCGGCCGCGTATTTTTGGGAGCCCGCGCCGGGCCCATCCCGATCCCCTCTCTCTGCACCCCTTCTACCTCGGCACCACTCGAGAAGAAACAGTTTTGTTTCGGCTGCCCTCCCGCTCTTCGCGCTCCGGCTTACGCGACCTTCCTACAAACCTCAGAGGTTTTGTTTTTCTTCTCCTTTGCCGTCCACGTTTCCGTAGCTCTCGAGCTCCCTCCGCCTCCGCTGTAGCTGCCTCTTCTCGGCTCCGCAGACAGTTGTACCTGGCTCTTCTCATCCCTCAGGCCGAGCGATGCAGGCCCCCTCAAAAAAGAAAGGCCGGGTAAATGTCAAGTTCGCCGACGACAGAGAGGAGCATTCGGTGCTGCAGCCTTTCGTTCTTCGACCGCCGAGCACGCACGGCGGGGGAGCGCGAGCAGTCCAGTTTGCGATGAAGAATCGACGCAATCGAAGGTCACCGAAAATGCCTCTGAAGGAGTCGGGGCATCGAGATTTCTGACCACGTTACCTTCCTTCGTATTCAATTCAATTAACTGTAACGTCTACAAATATGCGACGCGAAATACACCGCCTCCTTGCCCAAAGTTCGTAAGAATACGATAACACCTGGTGAGGGGGCTGTTATCAACAGCAGTGGGTGGTTGAATGTATAAGGCGTTATCGACACCATAAACGGCACGCGTGTTTGCTTTGAGAGGAGAGCGCGCATAGTGTCAATGGTTGTAGGAATACAGAATCTGCCAGTGCACAGAAATTCTTTTTAATCACACCGCTTGCTCACTACCAGCTTTCCGCTTGTATACAGTTGTCTAACATGGAGTGATTAGCACATCGTGACGTCATAATGTCGGGAGACAAACGTTGCGAAGCTCTCAATAGTAGCTTCTGTGAGGCTCCTCAAACGAAAAAAAAAATAATGCAAGGAAAACACTTCCTCGGAAAACACCTCCTCGACAACTACCGCCTCTGCAATGAAACAGTCTGTCATAGCAGGTGCGAAACAATAATGCGCAGTACAAAACAAAAATCTCCCGCATCAGTTTATAAACCACCGCTCACTTTGAAGGCTTCAAGCTTCCTGGGTGTTTGGAATAGGACACGCTGATTATTCTCACAGCGCTTTCGCATTTCTCTGTTGTTGTTATTATTATTATTATTGTGCAAACTCGGCCCAGTCTAACCGAATCGTTTCTTTCTTTCTTTCTTTCTTTCTTTCTTTCTTTCTTTCTTTCTTTCTTTCTTTCTTTCTTTCTTTCTTTCTTTCTTTCTTTCTTTCTTTCTTTCTTTCTTTCTTTCTTTCTTTCTTTCTTTCTTTCTTTCTTTCTTTCTTTCTTTCTTTCTTTCTTTCTTTCTTTCTTTCTTTCTTTCTTTCTTTCGAATGAAGCAGGTAGAATTAGACAGGAACCGTATCCCGTAATGAAAACGCTGACAGGAAGAGCGCGGACAGCTATCGTCGCCTAATGGGCACCCGACCAGACCAGCGAGGAGCTTTAAACGAACAAATACAGCCGGCTGAATCTGGGCAGCGCCGACGTCAACTGCGCATGTGTTGGGCAAGTACATGGAAGCCACGCTCCCCGCATCCCCGGCGACAGGCTGGCTGCGCTGATGCAATTTACGCGGCGATTCCGCACCGATTCCGCGGCAAGTCGACTGCGCAGCACCTCTAATGAAGCGCGCAAAGGGCGCTCGCGGCGGTCCGACAGCAATGGCCCGGAAAGCCTCGAGAAAATTTACTGAAAATCGGAGCCGTGGTCAACCGCCGAGAAAGGGCGCTCTGGGCGGTGCGTGGCAGTCGCAAAGTTTGCGGATGAAAGGGCGGGGAGTAGACCAGAGGCCCTGGGAGGCACGCGGCCGATAACTTGCACGCTTCGGCCGATGTTTACAACCATGGCTGTGGCAAGGGAAACCAGGGCGCGGATGCAAATTACGTTACACGATTCTACTAACGACTTCGCTCTCCTGCTGCAGAGCGGTTTTTTTTTTTTTTTTTTTTTTTTGGCGCTCACGTCAGCGCACGCCGGAAGCAGTACATTTTTGCTTTTTTCTATTTTCTTTATTCCTGCTCACAGCGAACGACGAATTGGCAACTGACCCCCCAGGCGCCGTCAGATTGAGTTACGTTTTTGGTTACAAACGAGAAATAAACCCAATAAATATCTATATAAAGTGATACAACTGATTTTCTAAGAAACGCCGAATCGGACTGCAGTTACAAGCGGCTCGTGAAAATAAGCTGACCTCCCGAAGTGGACAAGTACGTCGACCTCTCCAGCGTACGTAAATGCTAGCAGGAAACGAAACGTGCACTAAACGGGCCTTTTAAAGAGGTCAAATGAACTGCTTAGTGCGTGCACCTATAATACTTGCCGAAAATCGCGGCGTTTGGCATTAGTAGGGAGCCTGTACATTCAAGAGAAACAACCGTATGTCCACAACGGCATCCGAAACAAATCCAACTTAGCCATTTAAGCTGACGTCAGCTGCATTTTCATGACGTATGCATCCCCCACGCGCTGACTGCTCTATCACCACCACACTACCACAAGTATCACCACAAGTATAGCTGTCTCGCTTCCAAACCATTCTCTCTTCCATGTTCTTTTCCATTCCTAGCACCTTATTCTTTTGCATACGTATTCTTGTTTAATTTACTATGTGCCGTTCTGCCATTTCTGTAGCTGATAGAAGCAAGACAACATACGTAGGTCTGAATGTAAACCACAAGCGTAAGCCAGAAAAACACAAACAAGGAACACATTTTCTTTTTGTCAATAGAGAACCCCGCTACTGATAAACAGCAGCTGTACAAAGGAAATATTACTACAATGCCCATAAATAGAAGGAGATAGAAAGAGAGGCAAGGCAGGTAGGTTAACTAGATTGGAGTTTCCGCTTTGCTATCCTGCGCTAATGTGGCGAAGGATGGCTTGGAAACAAGGAAGAAAATCTACCGCGGTAGAACAGTGGCTATAGCGTTGTGCCGCTGAATATCGAGGTCGCGGGTACGATCCCGGCCGCGGCAGCCGCATTACGGTGGGGGTGGAATGCAGATACGCTTGTGTACCGTGAATTGGGCGCACGTTAAAGAACTCCAGGTGGTGAAAATTAATCCGGATCCCGCCACTACGGTGTGCCTCATAATCAGATGGTGGTCTTTGGCGCGTAAAACTCCATAATTTAATTTTTTAGGAGGGTAGAGGTATTAAACAAAAAAGTCGCAGTTTCGCCCGAAAGGCGAAGCATCGATTGCGATAACAAATTAGTGGACAGCTACTCGAAGTAAGAATAGTAATTTTATCGTCCGTTTAAACTTGTAAACATAGCATATAACTAAATGAACAAGCATGGTGTCACGCGCGCACAAGCTAACATGACCACATATCACTCAATCACCGCGGAGACTCGCTGTCAAAACGCTGGCGTGAGGAAGAGCGCCAACAGGAGCGAGCGAATTTATCTTCCTGTTGCCTCTCGCATCAACGCGAACTAAGCCACGAAAACACAGCGCACGACGCACTCTGTCACCCATCGCAGATGGCTATCAAGATACAGCGGCAGGGCCGGGGCCACCTGGAGTAGAACGCGTAACCCCCTGCCTACCGTCGCCCCGGAACCTTTCGGAGCCTTGCGTGGGCGAGATTGAGCCGCGATCACCGGCTGACCTTCGCACGCTTTCAGTCGCACATACAGCATACGGCGACAATTGTATCGCCCTTGGACTTTATATGGAACCTCACGGCGACGGCAAAAATGCGCCTGGAGTGTCCATATAATTGGTATCGTAATATAATAAGAGCGTTTCGAGGCTGTAGTATTCTCTCATCCGACAGAGCCCTGTAGTCCAACTGGTCGAACACGACGGAGTGTCTCCACACTCTACTGTGGGGATTGGCACAGAATAGGACATATTGTTTCCTCATCACCACAGTGGCGACGAGCTGCGGGGTCAGCCATCCCACTCCCAGGCCACGACCAAACTTAGCATACACAAAAGGGTCGCGTCTCATCGGGATCATCCATGGGAATGTCGTAAGTGCAGTTCTTCCTACTAAGATACTTTCAGCTCTTCTCTCTTTCTTTCGCCATTTCGCTTTCCCCTCGTGCAGGGCAGCCAACCGCGCGAGACATTGGCTAACATCACTGTCATTCCTTCTTGATATATATATATATATATATATATATATATATTACAACCCGGTTAGTAGTACTCCTCTTACAGTCCTTATTACATGTGTTTCACTGGCTCTTGCTAACCTTGACACGCGCTACTTTGCTGTGTCTGCGCGAAGAACAAACCTCAATAAAAGATGGACGGAGTGAGAATAAAGAATCAACACATGACACGACTAATATATTCTTTGTCGATTCCTTGTACCCCCCTAAAGAAGCGAATTATAGAAATATATGCCACTGTGCACGACATTTGCGCAACAGAATCACTTCGCGTGTCACCGAGAACACGACGTAAGTCAGCGCGTGAGAAGAAGTGGAGATGTAGCACCCTTCTCAGCATCCCTGTGCCTAGACTGATGTCAGCGCTGGAAGAGTTCAACAAAAATGACAACGAAGGCCCGAATGAGCGAACAGTGCTACCCATGTTCGCTCGAGCCGCTTCCGACAGCCGTGGAATCGCTTCCTGCCACAGTCAAGGCTTGAGGGAGTCAGTGACCGCGCCAACGTTCATTCTGGCCTCATTAAAACTGTGCAGCAGTGCGACAGCCAACGCCGGCATAAACTATAATCAAGGCTCGAACGCCCACATTCGTTCTAAGGCAAGAACGCTCCATGGTTGACGGACGCTTTCGCTGTTTTACCGTGAGTCACTGGAATTGGCTGTCCAATCACACTTCACCCAAACGCGTGAACGACTTTGTCAACTTGGCTGCTGGTTAGTTGACGTTAAATGTAGTTTCTGCGACGCTGCACGTTATTCATGTTGAGTTTGAGCCTTTCTTCCCACTGGGCGCGAGCCAACAAGGGCACAGAGCGTAGCGGCAATGCCAGACAAGCTTTACTAGAAAGTGGCGTCGTGCCGACAGCACAATGAACTGCCCGCCCTTTTCAACTGTCACGATTTCCTGCTTTCCCTCGAAACATCAGATCTTAATTCAAGACAGTGAAATCATTTGGGCCTTTGCGAGTAGACTTTTGTGGTTGCTCTTTTATTTTTCCAACCTCCAAGCACGCGTTCGTGCGTGCGTGCCTCTATGCGCCTACCCACGGAGCAAAATAAAAGCAACTAAGTACTGCATGCTATTATTGATCGATTGAAGGACAATCCAGATATAATGGGACTGTGGGCAGAGCCTCGGCTTTGCGAAGTTCTTATTTTATTATTAAAAATACAAATATTGCAGATTGCAGACATGTTGGCGTGGTCATCGCCCGCAGAGGAAAGTATCTCTAATAAAGCAGCGATGTTATATATACGAGACAGAGCCTATCGAAGAAACGACGTCGCACTGTGTGTTAGGGATAAAAAGGAATGCTTCACGCATAAGCCATCCCCATGATTTTGAGTTCCTTTGTTCGCCTATCACCGGCACCAGCAGACACCGTGTGTAAATACGCCACCGAACCACCATCAGCGCCCTTGCGCAACCGCACAAACGGCGGCTCCCTCGTACACGCCCAAGTTCAGCGAGCGTGCAAGGCAACATGCCAGGGGCAAAGCTGAGCACTGCTTCGAAGGGAGCCTCGTGCTCTACAGCCTCGCACCTTTTCCCACGCTCGCACTAATAGAGGGACGCACGCTGTGGACAGGGGCCCGTCGGTGCCCGTATAATTAATCCTGAACTATTTTAATACGCGCCCGCGGTGTACCTCCTCCATCGCCTCTGCCTCCAATTACGAGCGGGTCGCGCATGGCTTCCGGCTGCCTCCGCCAGTGGTCCTATCGAACGCCACCGCCAAGCTCGGCTCGAAAGAACCACACGTGGTCTAAACCGCGCTCGCGCACGTCTCCGAACCCGCCTTATTTTACTTCTTCTGGTCGCCTTCGTATCTTTCTTCTAATTCATTTCCTTACGTTTTCCTTTTTTTTTTCTTGATTCAGCGAGCTCATTTCTCCCTTTTCTTCTCCGCTTCTTTCTAATCTTCTGTTTGTTCCTCATTTCTCGTCTCTCTTGATGCGAAGCATTCCTTGCCCCATTCCAGGCACTTTGCGGCATCTCGGTAGGTATTTCCTGCCTCAGCACGCACCGGACCACTGTAATAAAAGAATGGCCGACGGTGGAATCGAATTAACTTCTAAAAATACCCGATGCAGCACTCGTTCGCACCTCGGCTTTCAGAGCATCAGCCATTCCCATCGTTCCTGTTGTTGTGGCTCCTTTGGCTGTTGTCACTCAACGAAGGGTCGTCGTCATGCCACAACCGCCATCATCATTATTGTTGTTGTCATCCTAATTGTTGTAACACGCATTGAAGGTCTCTGCAGGGGACTGGAAGAGTTTACGCAAAGTTGGGGGTCTTGATAGCAGTCGTGGTAGTAGTAACGGCAATCTTCCTAAATGAATTCAGGGGCAGCTGAGGAATCGCTCAAGTCTGACTGTTATGGCGCGGTGACTACAAAGTGAATTTCAGGGCCGCCCCCACATCTGAACTCTATTTAGTGCGTTTTGCTGAAATTTATAAATTGCTCCTATAAACCTTTCCACAGCTATTTCCGAATATTTTAGAACGAAAGCTTCCTGACTATTTATCACACGCCTTTTCAGTTTGCGATATTTATTTACGCGCAAGAAGTGTTTTCCAGCGAGAGATAATCCTCACTAATTCACAAATTCACCGGATCACACGCAGGAATTTCATGAAATAAGCTGTTGGATCCACGGACCGCGCACTTGTAGCGTTTAAAGAGTTTTTCAAGGCCAGTTCTAATTTCTGGCACTATCAGCATAAAACTGAATGTAAAGTGGTCAGAATGATATTAAATGCCCGTATCCCCCCCCCCTTTTTTTTTATAAGCAGTGATGTCATTTTTTTTATATCCTCAGTGACGCTGTAGGCAAGTTTTCTTTTCTTTGGCGCACAGCGTCGTCACAGCCACATGATGAGGATTGAGAGACTGAGGAGGTGAACTGCTGACGACACCGCAGTGACCACGTAAAAACCAGCGCAAAGGAAAAGATGCATGAAGGAACGGATAGATAAAACCCAGTTTCGGAGCTCTTAACTGCTGTCGTTAGTGCACAATAATGTCGTTAGTGCACAATATTCGACAACATAATTGCCAAGAATCAGACTCGGAAGATTCCAGTTATCTCCGCTGACGAACTACACCTCCTGCAAATACAGAATAATGTACAATTTCGAAATACGGGATGGACTAGAAGCCACGTCAGAGTCTTCGTGCCGAGCTGGTGCTCGTTGCATAAGAGTCGTTTCCGAGCTGCCCATCGAGAATTGCGCGTCTGGCCACTTCTTAATAACCCGCTGCGCACCGCTAACGCGCCGGAGCGAGCGAAAGCGTCAACGCGCGCCTACACACGCATGCAAGCCATATACATGTATACATAAGGGAGTGCCGGCGCAATACGCCGCGTGGGAGGCATCCGAGCGAAAGCGCGTCGAGCCCCCCATAGGCACATCTTGCCAAACTTCGACTGCGCACAAATCGTACACTCGATATGGAAACGCGGAGTAGGCGGGCGTGACGTGATCCCAACCCACGAAGGCCGATGGACGGACCAGCGCGGAGTGGATGCAGCAGGCGCGGACCCGGTACTATACTTCGAGGCGCCGACGACGCCCCGAACACCACGTGACTGTGACTTCACGCGCCCCCTAAACATCACCGGCGCTCTCGTCAGTAAACACGAGGCGCGTGCTCGGCGGCCAGGTAAAACTAGCGACGAGGCGCGTCGTCGTCTCTTTCTCCCGGTACGTGGGCGTGAGTGAACACGCATTTACGGAAACGGACGCGTTCACTGCAGGCAGGCGAGCAGCGCTTCTCGAAGCCGCCAGCGTGACGTCAGAGCAGCGGAGCATTCCCGAAATAGACACGAGGCCAGCCCACGAGAATCGCGCCGCTGCCGCGCAGTGGCACGCTTACGGCGATACCGCGTGTATTCGATGAGCACTTCCACCGCCCCCTCAGTGTCATTGTACAGAAACTGAAAGTCATAAAGTTTCCTGCAATAATTACAAGACGGAACTATGGCGCTGCGATCGTTCAGCCGCCATGGGAATGACAGGTAGCACATGGATTTGTCTGATCTTCGTGCTTCAGACGTTCGTGTGTCTGTCTATTACGTTTCATCTGGGCCTAAAGCCCTTTTCAGCGTGCCCGTTTAAAAGGGGCGTTAGACGTTGCTGCCTGTCGAAAGTTTTATTCAATGTAAACTATGTTCTGGTCGTCCGTACAACATACACGTTCAAGGGACACAAGTAAAAAGCATCACCTGAGTTTATTCTGCACAAGTAGAAGATAGACCGAGAAGAACTACAACTCTGTAAAGCGTATACCTAGAATGATTCTCACGCCACTCCTGGGTGCTTTACGGATTTACCAATACAGTTTAAACAGTAGTGTGCACAAATATGTTGGAAAGGAACGGACGGTATTAGGAGTCAGCTTATAAAAACAAAAAGGCGTGACCGACATGACGCCGAACACACCAAATCATTCCAAGATGTCAAACACTTTATGAACATACAAACGTAGCGACAACATACCGAGTTACCGCGTCCTCTTCAACATTCAAGCTTTTCTTTCTATGCCACAGTTCGCACCGTTTTCCCTCACGCCGATATATTGACAAGACCTGCAACGATACTTCCGTTTACATTCGTACGCTGTAACCGCAAGCAACGAGGTGCCTTGAATACACTTAAGCATCGCGCTGCTCCGACGTGCAGCCGTTTCGGTTCTGAAATCAAATTATCCTGTTACGCTTTCCACCTTCCAGTGGTCCCACGAAATTGAAATTTCTGAAACTTTCAACGCTTTTATTAGCATCCGGACGACGAAACACCTGCGTCACTTCGGGAACAACTTTATATGCAGTATGATTATATAGATAAAAGAGCAGAACTAATCAATGCTATATAGGTGAAAAAGTACACCGGCGAGCGCTGGGGACAATGAACTGATGCATTATGGTATATGGTGAAAGCGAGGGCCTTTGCAGCGCATTGTGGCAGCATTCGGCCTTCCAACGATCACTCACCGGTGGCGCAAAAAGCGCCGTGCAGTCCGATTATCGCGTTTGAATCACTGAGCACTGTACGTGACGTTATCACTGAAACAGTAATGGCACTGAGAGCACATAGGTGCATGAAGCGCATTTTAGATCTAATACGTCTGTACACCCATACATGAAGAAAAAGAAATTGGTTTATCCCGCTTTCAGAGGAATAGGTCATAACACAGAAGTGAAATCTGTATCCTAAGAAGCAGTGAGAGATTTGTTGCAAATTCACAAGTACAAGTCAATAAATCTGTACCCTTGCATTACGTTACAGATGATCGGAACCATGTGGTACACTCGGGTGGTGCTTGCCGCGCTGTGATTCGGGTTGGGTCGATGCGGTGCCCGCTCTTCATCAGAGCCAGACAAAGCCTGATCAAGTCGAACGTGCAGCTGCTCGCCAGAGCAATCGGAGGTCGGAAGAGGAAACATGACAGCGTTTCTTCTGTTGTAAACAAACAAGGTGCGCAGGCATGCCGCCACGGCTGATGTCACGTCAACAACGAAAGCTGCAGGTGACACGTGACCGGAACTCCGCAAAATTTTGGTCGCGCTCACAGGTCGAAGTCCGAGTGCACTAAACTGGAGCCTGGCGCTCTGAAAGAACCAGCCGAGTGTGTTCGGAGCGATCGAGTTCGACTAGCCGAATGTAATGCGCGCTGTCAGAGCGCTCGAAAACGACCATTTGAATGTACTAATAGTATGTCACGTTGGAGCCAAATTTATTGAAAATTCCTATTATGCACGCTGGACGCCGAGATGCAGATATCATCTCTGCAGATGATATCTGCATAGATATTATCTAAAATGCAGATATAATCTTTGCAGATAATATCTGCATCTGGGCGTCCGGCGTGACTCGTCCGCAGACACGAGCGAGACTGCAGAAGGCGATCACACAAACATCGTCTTACCTGCGTATGAAAGGCCTAGAACTATCCTCCTAAATGTGCCGATTAGTCGCCTTTACACGCAAAACACTGACTCCATATGTTATACGCATAAATGGACAAGTAATTGCTTACAAAACAAAGCACTGCTTCCTTGGAGTCATCATCAACCGTGATTTGTCTTGGACGCCACGTATTTCATATATGAAAAAGAGGCTGACTGCAATAGCACATGTATTCAAATTTGTCGGCGGAGTCTTGGAGCGCATCTGTGCAATCGATGCTACAGCTGTACCATGCATTATTTATGGGCTTCCGAAGATATAGCCTTCCCGTGCTGGGAAGCACCAGTAAAACGAACTTTCGAACCCTCCAGAGCATGCAAGCCCAAGTTCTACGGACGTGCCTCGGCCTTCCTAAGTGTGCATCCACAGCGGCCACAATTGCCATAGCACGTGACCACCCTATACCAACGTACATTGCCGTCGACGCTCTAAGAGTGCACATTCGACATGTCGCGAGGAAGACCTTTCACCATCTTGTATCGCCTGCCAACAACTAGGCCGCATCCGAGTTTTAGCCGTCTTCTGACTACCTCACGGAGCATCGCTGCCATCGAATTACGTCCCAGCAGCATGGTCTTCGTTGCCACTGTGGTCTCTGCATTCACCTCGAGTATGCCTTACCATTCCAGGCATCAAGAAGAAGACACAAATGCCGTCAGCAGCATTGAAGCAGGCAGCATTATTGCTAATACATGAGGTCCACAGTGACCGCTTACATATTTACACCGATGGGTCGGTCATGCACTCCAGTTCAGCAGCTGCAGTATTTGTCCCAGCAACATCTACAGTGATAAAATTCCGGACATCGCACTTGGCATCGACGACGGCTGTCGCACTTGCAGCCCTGCGTGCAACAATGCAATTCATCTATCAGGAACCACCCCAGAAATGGTCCATCCTCTGTGATTCCAAGACCGCCCTCAAGAGTTTGCTCTCTGCATAACGCCGTGGACCCCGCGAACTACTTGTCGCGGACACACGCGAAATTTGCCATGTGGCAGTTGACAAAGGACATGACATCGTATTTCAGTGGCTGCCAAGTCACTGTGGTATCCTTAGAAACGAGCAAGCAGACGCAGCCGCTCGATATTCACATACCAGTGCCGATTGCGTCGTTATCCCTATGTCCAGAACAGACCTGGTGGGAAACCTCCGTGCGCTTGCCTCGCGAGCTTACGTTAGCCTACTGGAATTCAACAGACTTTAAAAACCAGCGCCTCTGTTCCCCGGATCCTAATCTGAAGCTCCGCCTTTCACATGGCTTACCACGACGGAAGGTAACTCTCAGTTGTCGCCTATGGCTTGGAGTAGCTTTTACCAACGCGTACTCCTACCTTAGCGGAATGGCCACTAGTTCACACTGTGAAGTTTGCGGGTGCAAAGAGACGATAGCGCATCTTCTGTCTGATTGTCGTCGTTTTAGCGCACGAAGAAAAGGCCGCAGCACCGCGCTCGACAAGATTGACAGCCGTCCCCTTACGGAAGGCAGAATTCTTGGACCCTGGTCCCAGCCGACGTCGGCACGAACTGGTTTAAAGGCGCTAGTATTCTTTTTAAATGAAACACGATTTATTGAAAAACTCTAGAATGTGCGAACTGATGCGTTCCTTTTTTTTATTATTTTTTATTTCTTCTCTTGTTTTCTTATCTTTCCTGCCCTTATCCCATTCCCCTGTGCAGATAGCCAACCGGACACTTAACCTGGTTAACCTCTCTGCATTTCCCTTCTTGTTTTCCTTCCTCCCTTCGCCCTGAAAGTTATGCAAGTCGTTTCGTTTTGTTTTACATATTCCATATACTGTTGTTCACTAGGTAACAACAAAAATGATGAAACACTGCGCTTGCGGCATACGCATTTTATTAATATTGTTTCCAATGGTATAGTGTGGTACACACAAAAGGCCACAGTCAGAATTACAGGTCGGCAGTCGCAGCTGGAACACCAGAAAATTTGCTCGATGATGATTGCGTGACGTACGTACGTACATGAGACACATTTTCTCTGGAGCTCGGCAGATAACACTTGTTAAAAGAAGTGCTGAAGCGATACGCGTACAGAGAGCTCATATTTACGCAAATTACGCTTACCGCGCTTTATGGCGACAACAAAACCACAGCGCACACAGCGAGCAGAAGCTAATGCCATTTTGTGAGGCGGTATAGCTTCGTCAACACAGCGGGGAGTAAGACGAAACATGTTTACGAGCAACCCTCAGCCCTCTCCTCGAGTGAAGAGTGTTCGGGGGGGGGGGGGGGGGGGGGGGCTCTCTTCATATATGCGGCTCGTTTCTGTTTACGAGAATGCTCGAAGACACGCGTCTCGCCTCGACGTCCGAGCAAGGGCTTCCCCGAAAGGTCACAAAGCGGGACAGGGTTCTCTCGGTGGCGCTTAAAAATATCCTCCCCCTGCTTTAACAGCCTTCATTCAGCAAAGAAGTTGGCTTTATAAAGACGCCTTTATTAAAGGACGCTGACTGTGCGGGGGTGGTGGCGCCTAGCGGTTAGTTCCTTCCTTCATTCCTTTGAAATGCTTGATTTAGCTCGTAACTAAATTTCCTCCTTGCCTGTATGTCTGGCAGGAAGCCTTTCTTCATCGTAATGAGCTCATTGATGAGTACAGATGCCGTGCAAGACACGAATGAAACAGCTCATATTGGTGCCGCCCACGAGTCTAATAATAGCAGTCTCGTTGTTTACCGGTGACTGCTGAACAACAAAGCAAGAAATCTTCAGGTGACTGAACGCCTTCTATAACTCTTATTTTCTTCCTTTCATGATCTGCAACACGCCTTCTTTGCCCCCAAATGTAAGCAAAAATGCAATCCCAAATCTTTTATATAAGCGATTCACTTCAGGGCTGGCGTGCTATCGCACAAAGAAGCCGTCGCACATTTTTTTCACCATTGACACAGACCCAATATTTGGAGCCGAAGCAATGTTTCTTAGTCATGCCGCATTCAAACTCAACAATATTTTTCTCTGTACATCCATCAGTTGTGAAACAAGCTATCTTCCTCAGCGAGATCAAGCTCCTACGGTTA
This sequence comes from Dermacentor silvarum, assembly GCF_013339745.2. NCBI lineage: Eukaryota > Metazoa > Arthropoda > Arachnida > Ixodida > Ixodidae > Dermacentor > Dermacentor silvarum. The sequence goes on along the minus strand of NC_051159.1, from coordinate 177,859,505 downwards.
AATTTATCCGCAGCCGTAGTGAAAGTCTTATCATTCCGACGCTACAATAAGGTATTTCTCAATTATTGATTACGTCTTTGTGTTTATTAATGAAGTTATACACACGTTCGGCTGCGACGGAGAAAACGACGTCACTGACAGTACGCCCGCAGTCCACCGTTTTCGCATTTCCGCTTGCGATTCTTGAAAACTAAATTGCTTCAAAATTAAATGTGTCCGTCACGTAAGACAATGAAAAGTTCAAACACTTTAATCAATGGCTCATACCCCCGTAAACGCGGCCTCTCCCATTACGACAACAGACGAGAAGTGAAATTCTACGCTGGAATGATGAGCGGCAACGAGCCATCTGTGGAAGAAGACGACGACGCTCTAGCCATTGCTGATGATGATAGTTTCTGCGCACAGGCGACGGACGGACGAATCGGCTAGCCATATAGAGCTTCGCTGTAATAATAAGTATTACTTTACGTTACTTTACATGCAGCATACGCATGCTGCATCTCATTAAGAAGCCACTCACTTTGTCGTACGTTGTTTGACAGCGGGCATTATGATGTATCCTGATTTACGCTCGTGCCACGCTCATTTACATTGTACTATTACTGTTAGTTGACTAGGATTTTATGGTTACGGAATGCATTGAACTGTGCATTCAGCCGACAGCAACTGTGAACAGACCACAATAAATTATGCAGATCCAACCCACATGTTGATATCTATGTGAAGCGAAGATTTATTAAAGCGGTCAATTAAATCCTGTACAACTAACAGCGATGCATACGATTGCGTCTACTTTCGCACTAGTCAACCCCACGCAGTGTTTATTTATATCCACCACAATGGCCGTAACACTAATAGAACGCATTTTTTACATCTACGCACTGCACCTGCTATGCACAATCAATGCCGAAATGAAAACTCCAAATCAGGCGGATGCACAGTGCGAGACGTGTCTATACGCAGCGATATGGCGAGGACGAATTGCGATATGACGCTTGTCGAGGGAGGCTGGCGATGACAGGTGTCATGCACAGAGAAGCACAAGAGATGCGTGCAAGGATTTTTCACTTGACAGTGGCGCATACCCATTCTGGAGGATTGGCCAAGAGAAGGCACACACTGAGTGGCACATGCCGAATCGTGTAATCAATGAAATATAGGTAAACAAAAGAATGTCGTTAAATATTATGCGCCATTATATTAACAGGTCGATGTGCTTTAGAGAGACCTGTCAGCCGACATAACTTGTTCAGGATTTATGTAACATTTTTTTTTTTTTTTCACGCAGAACAGAGGTGGGGGCTTATTCGCACTGCTTGGTCAGCATACAATGGTCATATAAGCCCTATCGCTGGTACTAGAACTCGGCGCAGATATAACCTTCGAATATATACCCCAAACAGAGATACAGATAAACCTAGCATCCACGCCAAACTCGATAAAGTATGCAAAAAAAGCTTTAATATTCCTTATCAACATCCTGCGGAGTGGACATAGTAAATAACCCCGTGAAGGCACTTTTGTGCTTTCTGAGAACGTCTGGCTCGTGCCAGCTCTTTTCACTTCGTAGTGCTGTCCATGCGCGTCTCTCTCTCCCCTCTCCTTTCTTTCTCTCCCTTCCCCCAGCTTAGCGTAGTCAACCGGACTCTTGACTGGTTAACATCCCTGCCTTCTTTTTTACGTATCTCTCTCTAATTCTTGATGCCGCGATCTTGTCAGCTGAGTTTGAATTGTACATAAAAGCTAAGAACGATTTCGCTGTGGATGGCACAGTATTCCAAGCTCCGTAGCGATGACTCCTACGGACCACTGAGTGTTATGTGCCTAGAATGACGACATCTCCACTGTGCTAAGTATGTCGCCATAGTCATAGCCATCGTCATCGTTGCGTATGTTGTTGCGGCCGTTGTTGCAGACATTTTTGTCCACGCACGAACTACGAAATTACAATTACGAATTACTACATGAACAGAAGGGAATTCCCAGTGCCACACGCTAAGCTCAATAGAGCTCAAGCGGTGACTGAGATTGTTACAGACAAGAACTTATCCTAGTCCAAACTTTACTAACAAGCTATATCCAGAAAGAGAGGTACCAATCAATTGCGAGAAGTGTAATGGCATCATTACTCTGGATCATATGCTTTGGCAATGTTCTGTAACTTTCACAGACGGCGACAAGGAAAGAGACTGGTGGCGGCGAGTGCTTCACAGTGGAGTGCTTTTAGATCAAGTACAGGCCGTCCAAAAGGCCCACGACACGGCAGTAAGGTTAAACCTTAATGTCCCGACGTGGGAGCCGCCTGCGTCATCCTAAGGGTTGATCTTCAGGACCTGAATAAAGCTTATCATACCATACCATACCAACTACGTACGAAACGAAATGAATCTTATAGTCACACAGTGCACGTTGCCCCTCCCCTCATTCCAGTGCGCTTATATGCAAAACCCGATAATACGGTTATTATAAACGAATAGCGTTGCATGTGTCTACGTTGGCCTAAAACTGCCCCCAGGAGCACTGCGTATAGTGCAACAAGTTCGCACACAATGAGACGACGCAATCCTACGGCTATCTATGGTTTATATTATATAGCAGCAAAAATTAATTTGTGAAAATTAAGACACTGGCAATAGCTTTCAAGCGTGCCAATATTTAAATTCAGGGTTGGATGCTAAAATGACAATACATTTTCAAATATGTGCTTGATTACATACGCAGCCGATTAACCTTCATGATCACGTCGAGTATCGCTCCAGTCGCCTCAAGAACGCCAAATGCAATACTCTGATAATAACGCGTGTCCCTAAGCGCCAAGTGCTCCTATAGGGTACCGATGGCTCCAGTCACCCGCAGTGGTGGCGTAGTTACTTTGGTGTTGCGCTGCTGAGCAAGAAGGCGCACGATCAAATACCAGCCGCGGTGGCCGCAATTCGATTTCTGAACGCAGTGTTGGCACGTATAACCCGACAATTTAATTAAATTTAGAACGCCACCACTCACAAACCTAGGGGCGGATGTGGAAGATCCTTTCTGCCGCAGGCGTCACGAGCACGGGATCTTTTTTGGGTGATGGCACTCCCAGGGTTAGTTCTAGATAACACTCCCTAGTTCTAGCTAACACTCCCAGGGTTAGTTCTAGTTGTAAAACATAAATACCCCAGAAAGCGGATGGGAAAACGGCTCCGCGGTAGCTTAATGGTGAGAGCATCGCACGCGTAATGCGAAGACGTGGGTTCGTTCCCCACCTGCGGACAGTTGTTTTTTCATCCGGTTTCATTTCCAATAATTTATCATTTCTTTATTTTAATTAGTAAAGCACAAGTAATTTCCTCTGTGCTGTTCTTGGTGTCATTGTTTGTTGGCTTCTTATGATATGATTAATAAAAATCGGGCCCCGCGGTTCCCTTTCTTCTCGCTCAATATATATATATATATATATATATATATATATATATATATAGAGAGAGAGAGAGAGAGAGAGGGTGGAAATCTAGAATGACAGCTGTCTTAGTAACCCGTACCTCAACTTCACTTTCACATGCTTTCAATGGTCAACAAACCTGATACGCGCTGCTTTCATATCAAACCTCAAATTACGTCTATTACGTCTTCCCATATGAACTAAGCACACAAGCATACAAAGAGAGTTCGCCAAACGTCCAACTATTCGTGCCATACACGTCATGGCGGCCCCTGCGGCGTGACCAGCGCGGCCACGCCCCTTACGTAAGCACATAAGCGCGACAGCGCGCGGAGGAGGCCGCCAGCTTATGACGCAGGCACGGCGTGTCTGCCGAGGTTCCCGCTTGGAGACGCGGCAACGTGATCGCACGCTCGAGTGCGCGCGAGCGTCTCGCGGCGTCGGTCAACCTCGACGCATCCCACGCTAACGAGTGTCCGGAATGATTGTCTTCAAACCGGTGCGCACGCTGACACAGTGCCTGCCGCTGCGTCATCGCGAAACGCCCGCGTAGCACGCTAAGAGCTGTCGAGGAGTTACATAATACAGGTAATATACTGCCACTGCGTATCATCATAGCAAACGACAAAATAGCCAAGTGTACATATAATGTGTCGAAGCTCAGCATTTAGAAGGTAACTTCAGGGAAGCAATGGACGACACACTTGTAACGTTATTTCAGCGTACTTGATCGAGAAGCCCGTCCGCGCTTGTTATCCCTATATCAAAGACCTTGTGATGTACTTACAGCCGCGCACATTTCTCTGCCTTGGGACAGAGCTCGGGGTGTTTGGGCCTCGACTGGTTTTTGCAAACGCTGTTGTGCACAGTTCTTCGCTCGCCTTGCATTTGGTGAAGATGCTTCGGTTTTGGTCCACTCGGAATTGAGCAACCGAACCCCGACATCCGTGAAGCCTTACAACGCCAGTGTGTCGCAAGGCAAGAGAAGAACGGTGCCAACAGCGCTTGCAGAAAAACATTCAAGGCCCAAGCAGCACGATCTCGGTCCTAGGCAGACCGAATTCCGGCTGCAGCACACAGCATTCTTCTTTACTACATTCCTTAAACTCAAGCCTGCATGACTCTTATTATGCTTTCTTTAGCTTCGCTGCATAATATAGGAAATGAAGGTTTCCGTCACAACAGAATTCAGAAACCGCACTACCAGAAAAAAATAAATAAAAATAAAATTCGTCCATATTAGGCACAGCGATCATCACGGATCATTCTGAATTACGAAAGTTGCACAAACGTTGCTCGGGTTATCTGCAACAAATTTCTGCCTAACCCGGTCAGACTTGATCGTCTTAGCCGTCTTAATTGCGTTCTCACCAAACCGCGCCACAGAGCAGCCGTCCGGCCTCATCAACGGGCAGAGGCGTCGCTCCGTAGCCTGCCGGAGCTGTCTGAGGCAATGGGGTCGATACGTCATAGAATCTGAGTGGGCGGCCGCAGCTTCGCACGCTGCCCGGCGCAAGAGGAGGCTTCCATCTATGCACTCAGCCGGAAAAGTGATACTGCACCGATCGCAGATTGGCCAGTCGACTTGCGCTACCGGCTTTCGCTTTGACGGCCGGCAGTTCTTTGCGCAATATCTGTCGACATTCAGCGAATGCTCTTCCTGCAAGCTCCACGTGTGCGCCCGTTGGCGATTTTGCATAACCGCTATATGCAAGGCGTCTTGTCAGTAGTAGTTGAATGGCTGATTTCTTTTCTTGGTTTTTCTTTTTTTTTTCGTTTCGGCATAGCATCACGACATCATATTTTATTCTTTTGTTTTTATAGCCTTCTTAAACGGTGTTAATCTATTACATCTGTTGTCTCTCTGCTTAGCATACGTAGATAAAAAGAAGTTAGCCTTGCGTGCACGAACACCATTAGCTGCTCGTTATGACGAAATAATTGTATTTTCTCAGAGTGCCTTGTTTCTAACATCACTCTTTTGTAATTGGTAAATTTTATACCAGCGCAATTGTTGATTAGCATTTTGACAAGCTACGGCAGTGGCAATTGTGCCCTTCATTAAAACTTGCAGAATTTATTCTAATCAGAAAACATCATGACTTCCATCTTTAGCTGCTTTTAATCCGTGTACGCAGAAAATTATTTAAAGATTTAAAAAATAAAAATAATTCAGCAATAATGCATATTAAAAAAAGTTGTGCGACTACTATCGCACAACTTGCGACAGTAGTTGCGACAAAAAGCTGTAGCGCATCCAAAGTTGGGCTATCGTATCAGTCTGCTCAGCTGTCCGTTTAGTAGCGTAAGGATATATAGCCTAAATCGAAGTATGAGTGGACGAATATAAAACAATTTCAACCGTGTACCTTCGTAAGCTTTATAAGATAAAGATCATTGTGGAAAGATCGAGAAGCGGTGGATCGTGCCACTTGGGTTGGGTACGATTTAACGCTGTCGCGTGATTCGTACTATATCTGGCAGATTGAAAGGTGCAGGATGGCGGTGAGACTTAAGGAACTCGAGAAATCCCCAGCTAGCGGCAACCATTTTTTCCGCATGGCGCCACGTTACAAAGGTATCGGCTGGGCTCCACATTTCAAAAATACGAGCAGTGTTGCCAGGCACAAAGAGCAAATTCGCAAGTGAGATTGTATAGAAACCTCCAAAAACTAAAAACAGGTGACCATTGTTTTAGCTAGTATTAGGTTTCGCTTAGCGGTACAATAATTATGCATACCTGGTTGATTAGTTCCTCTCCGTTTTTGCCGTTTACAGGCAGCGTGGTAGCTCTCTGTTTCACATTTTCAGTGACTGTACAATGAAACTTTACTTGAGAGCCACAGCTGTCTCTGCCAGTTTATCGTAGTCCAAGTTTTGTGTGCACTGCTTCAGAATAAATTGTACAGTGGACACATGTGCGTTGTCTCCTGTGACCAGCGAAGTTTAACGTCAGACTCCGCTTTTTTCCCATGCAGTCTCGCCGCGGTGCAGCGACGAACTCGTCAGGTCGTTTTTTTCATGCGCGCCACCACGCTTCGCCTAGAAGAGAACCGACTTAATAAATGAGCCTTAATTACTTTTTAGGGAGAACAGACTGCTGCCTTTCGCAAGCAACCTTCCCCAATTGCTGTTTTTCGTCTGGACTTCGAAATAGGCACAGTAGAATAACTAATCGCGCATCTCTAATCAACCTAAAGCGCAGGTCCTCGACTTCTATTCGACTGCTGTTTCTCTGCAAGCTTTCGCAACCGTGGGCAAGACATTAAAGTAATGATCAATCAATGCTGGCGCGTGGGGCAACGTAGAACATTTTAAGACTGCACGGGTGGCTTTGTCGTACGCTTGGCATGCAAGAAAAAAAGTAATAATAAAGATTTAAAGCAGGTTTTCTAAAGATGTACCGGAATACTTTCCGCCGAACGTGTGGCTTGTTTCGAAGTGCTTGCGTTCCTCACGGACGATCTTTCGCGCATGTGTGAATCTAATTGATTACTGACTCCCCTCGTTGTTTGCGCCTCATTTGAGAGTGATGTGACGCTGCTAATCTCCTATTGTTGCCTTGTTGTCGTTGTTTTTAATGGCGACAGTCATTATACAGATCACAAACGAGTCTTCGCTCGATGATGTCGGTAGTTCCGCTGAACAAAAATTAAGTCCCCCCTCCCCAGCCGGTGTTCGAACGCAGCAATTTCGGTCGTAAGCCAGGTGTTATAAACCAAAGCATCATGGCAGTTCGTTTTAATGCAAAACTCTTTTTTACCTCATACCAGGTACTTTGCGGTAGGTTTCTGTCTCGCTTCGTTTTGTACCTCTTTAATAAAAAAAATTTAATGAAGTGTCCGATGGTCGGTCCCTAGAACAAAAACCTGCTCTACCTATTCGGCAGTAAATACATGCATGCTTCGCTTTCAGTCATTGGCGCGTGCGTCACGTCGCGTAGCAACAACATGCTTTTAAAACGAGAGTACATGCGCGCGCGTCGCTTTCCAATAGACCACGTGCGCAGCAAAAGGCACATGCGAACAACCGAACGACTGTCAACGCCACCAGTGTCCCTCGTGTGCGTCACGACGCCTAGCAACAAGCTGCTAGGCAAGAGCGCGCCGGTTTTACTCGTATTCTGCCGCCTTCGGTATCAGCCCAGATCGTAACGGAACAGGTTGTAACATTTCTTCGCCAGATCGCAATAAATAAGTTGTCGTTCCATCGCCGTCACCGTCATACTATCGTCATCACGTCACGAGCATCAACGTGCATTGCAGAGTAATTGCTGGTTCTCGCATACATGCGTGAATGTACTACAGTCGCGTACGCAGTCTGACAAGACTATGTTGGTATGGAATCACTTTTCGCGCGCTTCGTGTAGAACAAGTATGTCGTCGCAAGCACTGGAATGACCCACAAGCGACGATAAACAAGAAGGTTTCTTTCTGTCTGCCGGATCCCGGCATGCGATGGCCAATAAAGTCGAAACACTTGTCAAGGTGAACGTCAGTGAATAAGCAATCTCGACACATAGTCACCTGGCTTCAAAACACTGTGCATGTCATAAACGCATTGTGAAGCGTTTGTGTAAACGTATTTAGCAGAAGAAAGGTGGTTTCCTATCGGCTATCCTCACTAAATCTTGTTCGCTGTCAAAAGCGTAAGTGTCGTAGCTATTGTTTGGATTCGTAGCTTCATGTCCTTCCTCACTGACTGTTGTGAGACACAAAGCAGCACCAACAGCATTTCAATATCGATCAGATATAAAGCTTTCAAAACGACTGCAAGAGTATTGTGCTTCGGAGAAAGAATGTGTTTGATATGTTTATGGCGTGGCGACGCACCCAGATGCAGACGACCCGGGCGCAACACAGGTGCGAGCGATCCAACTTCGATAGGTGCGAACGAAACCCAGCAGGCGTTATCGAGCGGTCTTCCCGAAAAAGAGGCCATCAAATGAACAGATAGCGTGCATTCCAGCAAGGCTGCAATACACAAAAAGCAGTGCGCATGACTTTTTTGAAATACATTATTTCGCAATAGAGGCATGGAAACTATTTCCAAAGGACTATAAGGCTCTGTGCCAGCGATATTTTTGCACTTTCCAAAAAGAAAAAAAAACATAAGATATTAAAACGTGTGCGCGACGTACAGGCAGGGTCTTTACAAAACTCATCACGTGCGGGTTTACATAAAGTCTGCATCGCAGACGCTGCAAAACGCAGGATGTAGTATGTGCAGCCCTGTCCCTATCAACAGAGCATGAGCTGCGCAAGAAATTGTTTGCGCTCCTGGCGGAATTCCATCTCCGGCACAGAGGGATGCGGGCGGTGTCGTGCGCAAGCGCCGATGAAGCCAAGCGCGCACAGTCCCGTCTCCGTGCACTGCTGGCAGGAGTGCGAGCCGTACAACCCGATGATACAAAAAACGAACGTGCACAATCAGTGCCCGCAAACGGCGAGCGAACCTGAAGTTCGGAACACGCTCTCAAAGACTGGAAGCGTTCGTGGTACAGAAAAGCACCGCTGAATATAAAGTACGAGAGGACTGCGCTGCGTGTGGTACAGAGAGAGGGAGACAGAATCGCTAGCAAAGAGAGGATTTCCCTGTCTAAAGTACTAGTCCAAATCGCGCGTTGATAGGACCGCTGTCCGGCCCTCAGGTAAGCGAAACTTTTGGATCTTTAAGCTCCGCTTGAATGCCCATTCGTACGTATATAGGGACACAAGGCAATAATCTTGTCTTTTCTTTTTTTTCTTTTTTTTTTGTGCTTGCGATGTTGATTGCGCTGTTTGTGAGGTTGAAAACAGTTTCGAACCAACAAAACAGGCAACCCGGTAATAAATGTTGACCACGGTTAATCATTGACTAAACAGCAATCCAACCAGTCATTCGATATGCTGTAGAATTGTAAGAATTGGAGGACGCTTAAGCTTCGCCTTTAAGAGTAGAACGCGATAGCGTTATCGGGACCCGTTCGCATCGCGTCGTTCGCAACCGGCAAGTAGGCTTCGTTCACTGCAACACAGAACGTGGGAAAGCCAGCTTACAAAAACCAAGCTTACATCAATCCCTTTGAAGTCGGCTTCACTTTTAAACAGAAATTCATTGCTGGTAAGACCTTTTTCTAGGGGCCATAGAAGTCGTCTGATATTGAAATGTTAAGGCCCTAGGACCTTTTTTTCATTATTTTATTAATTGTTTGCTATTGCCCCGACGCGCGCGCGTGTCCAAAAGGCATTTGGCCAGCGAAGTCCCAACTCGACCTGCCGTAGAGAACCTACATGAAACGGCGTTGCATGTAGGCTCCCTAACCTGCCGTAGAGAGCCTAGATGCAATGTAGGCTCCCTAACCTGCCAAGGATGCCAGCGCCATCTGGATAAGATTTTCGCAAGTAGGCTACCCGAGTGAGCCGGCGTTTTTATGGTAGAAATGCTGGCAAAAGAGGTTTGTGTTTGAGTTTCCTCGTAACAGAATTATGTTTTCTCGTACATTGAAATAACAGTCCGACGACACTATATCTGTAAGTTATGCTTAAGCTGTACTTCATTTTTCTGACGGACTTCACTGTGAGAAATGAAATTTTTGTTCACCGTAACCCTGCACCACAACGAAGGGCCTGCGCGGTCGGGGTGGTTCGGAATGATTCTCTCAGGCAATAACACCTTGCGGATGCGGTGGTTGCGGATGATTTTTTCCACCACGGACAGCACCGACGCCGGATTTTCTGCGACACGGGGCCGTTAACGCTATGCGCGTTAAAGAGCAGATGGAGCTGGGCTTAAAGCTGTCGAAGAGTGCAAAAGTCGTCGCTGCTTGGAGCAGGCGGAAAAAGTACAATTAAGCTAGCATTGCAGCATTCTTCGCGCAAAAGTTTGCATTCGCAAGGCATTGGGGATCGGGAGATATCGGCCGCGCCTACATTGTCGTTGGAGAGCTTTAGCATACCGCTCTACCATTATCGCTGGTATTTCTGCCACACGCCAGCATTGGTCGTGGCTCGCAAAGCTATGTTGTGTAAGCATCCGGCGCGAATACACGCAAAATTGCCGCACGACTAGCAGTTTGAGGCACTTTGCTTGTATTCGCGAGCTTCTTTCACGCTCGAAAAAGCACTTTTATGTAGCACGTATTGAGCAACAGAAAGCTGCATCGGGATTTTCTCCATGTAGCTCTACAATTTTTCGTTGACGCTTTTCATCTAATTATAATATTTAAGAATTTGAATAATTAATTAAGACTAGCTATGTAATTAGGGGGAATGCAAAAAATAATCAGAGTAACTTCAAGCGACAACAAACAACATTACCTCGGTTCTGTCCAGCTACGTGGCATTTCCATGTTTTTAAATCTCGGTGCACGATAGTGGGGCATCCAGTATATAGCCCTGCATTTCTTCATTTCTTCTTACATATTTAAAATGTACCGCCCGCTTCTTGGTGTTGCGGGTATGTGCCGTAGTGTGGAAATCATCTCGGCACCCTGTGATTACAGGGCAGCCTCGTGATTCGACTTTCGGTGCCACTGAATAGAAATGACCCTGCAAGGTGAGCGATTTCGTGTTAGGCCTTGCCCTGAACTTGATAAGCACATACTAACAATTTGGAAGGTGTTCGATTTCGCAGCGTCTCTGCTTTCGCGCATGCCACGGTCCCGGGCTTTATTTTCTCACCTGGTGTACGATGTAGCAACATGTGTAAAATGTGCCGGCGCGACACGCATTCTTCCAGAGCAAGCATATTCGTTCGTGCCAGGCTGCTAATACGTGTGCTCCTTGCGTTTTCAAAGCCGCTTCCATCACTCACCTCTAGAACTCTGTCAGCCTTTTGTAAGCATCTTGTATTACGGGCAACGTGCGCAGGCGGACAACAGGTAGACCCTAATTTTATTGTGCTAAGGATGTCCGGTATTTGCAAAAGCGCTCAGCTTTTTTTTTTTTTCTCCGCCGACAGCATCACCACGTGACACGCCATGCAAGCTGTGAATTCCTACTAGCGCACGCGCGCTCTTTCGGCACCGACGTGTTGCGAGAAAACGCAAAGCGTCTTGTTTCGCATTCTCAGACGGAATTTGGCACGTCAGTCATTTCAGTTCTTTTTTTCTCTCCTGAACAGCGAACGGACCGAGGCAACATTTCTCAAGGAACGGTGGTCGTCACACCACGGGACGCCAAGATGGCAATGTAAAAATAAAATCAATAAAGGAGACTGGAATAACCGAAAGGAAAAACCAAGCAGGCCGATCTGATTCGTCGAGACAAAGCAAACACACTGCCGCGCGCCTGCCACGTTCCCGGGCTTTATTTCCTCGCATGTTATACGGTGTAGCAACATGTGTAAAATGCGTGGCGCGTCTACGCTGCTGGCACGCAGCCTCCCTACCCACCTCGCGTGCGTCTTGGGAAATAGTTAAACGAAAGTGACGCAGGGGCGGATCACGTTGAGGTGGCGCTCGTAAACAAATGGCTGATGTCGCACTGCGAACAGAACGATTGCGCACTGCCTCGTGTTCCCCGCGCACTGCCATAGCTTTCGTTCATCCTGCGTGAAAAGGGAAACAGAAAAAAAAGAAGAAAATGAAAAAAAAAGGGGGGGGATGGAGGTAAGGGGGAGGGGCGCTGAGCAACGGACGCGAAAGCAAAGTCACAGAGCGAACCGAGGCCGACTCCTTTGGGCAAGAGTGACGCTGCGCTGCCATTCTGCGCGAGCGCTGTATTGCTTTTTGCCGTGCGAAGCAATATGTGACTGGGGACGCAAAAAGGGATCCCGGAGCTCTCCACTCGGACTGTGACCCGATTCCGAGAGGCGTCCATGAGGGTGTAAAATGAAAAAAAAAAAAGATAAAGTTGAAATAACATTCGGTTCAGAAGCGGGGAAAAAAAAAGTTGGGAAAGACTTTTTAACACGTTTTCTTTTTTTTTTTTCTCGGGATGGAAAAATACAGAGAAAGCTGAAATAACATTCGGGTAGGAAGAGCGAGTGGGGGGAGCGAACACGTCTGTCCTTGAGAAGACGGCGAATGACGGGCGTTTCTAAGCTAAAAAGAATTCGTCGGGAAAGGTCAAAACGCATAGTTGGGCTAGTCGGTTGCCGCAGTCAGGAAAGACCGCAGTGCTTCAGAGCGGAGGAACGAGAGAATGAGGCCACAGCTGTCAAAACGGGGAGACACAGACGAGTAAAACGAATTCGTCGCGCTTTGTCCTCGACATTACACGCAGAAGACGAAAGAGGAAAAAGACTGAACGAAGCGCAGCAGTTCGGTGAGCGACATTACATGGACGGCCGTTAGAGTCCCTTCATATCCGCCTCTTTGATGTACGCAAAGAATCACCGCAAAACTAGTCGTATTGCAGTGGAACTGCCCTGCGCAATGCTACACCGGCAATGTAGAAATGCAAGCGCCTTCGTTAATGTTGGTCTTTTCCGCTTATCTTTCGCTAATTTTCTGATATCCCTGGTATGAATGTTTTCTTGGCAATGTTAACGCTGGAGTTTAAGCACTAGTCCTGAGTATAGCAAACCCTAATGACCGAAATCTAAAAAGATCCCATGCTCGAACACTTCTCTCGAATATATTACCAGCTGCTGGAACCCTAAGGGACATATTAAAGAACACTGCGTGAGGATCTCCTTCGACGTTGCCTTTCCATGCTCCGCTCAACCACAATTCCCTTAATTGCAGCCTAAATGAAACTCCGCCAGCCAACAGATGAACTCTCTTTCTAACTTCGGTATTCTTTCTCTAAGACGGCGCAGAATGAATTAATCACGGTCTCTAATCTTGTCCTATTCTAACGAAGGATTCCCGCGCACTGAGAGGGCGAAAGAGGGGAAAGTCAGGTACAAGATGTAAATGAGGATGCTCACTTAAGAGAAGGAAAACTACATCACCAATGGTCTTTACGTTTCGTCTTGCGAATATTAGGACAAAGTACCTGTTTGAATAAGGAATGCATTGCTAAGTATAAAAGGTGAAAAGAAGCTCGTCTTTCTTTCTGCTTGCTTTTTTGTTACGTAGACGCAGCTTTAATAAAGAAAGTCTAATGATGAACTAGGAGAACTAAACTGGAGAGTTTATCCTTTTTGTAACAGCGGTGTGGAATGAAGTAGGAAAAGAATAGAAAGAGAGGTAGAAAACTCAGATATTCTTTTACGGAGGCATGGTGGTTTCACGAATATGCTCTTTAGTAAAAATAAATATTGTCAAAATTAAGAATGACAAAACAAGGATACTGCGTGACGATATTTTGCAAAATCTCAAGTACGTCACTGCAAGGAAACAAAGCAGATAAATCAGCTATCCAAAGTTGAACGCTTCATGATTACGTATAGCTTTTAACTAAACATGTGAACATGTTATTATTAAGCTTGAATTTACAAAAATGCCGGAAATAAGTTGGAGACAACAAGGTCATCGTCGATGACTTTTTAGTTTTAAATCATACAAAACTAACTTCGTTCACACTCATGCCCAAATAACATGAGCATACTTATGTTACAAACTTCGCCTCGTTACTTATACAGGGTGTTCCAGCGAACACTTTCAACAATTTTTTAAGAATGCCTGTGGCAGATAGCGCAATTATAGTTCATGAGCTGGTCTACTCGAAGAAGCGGACATTATTTGCAAAAATAAATTAAATGCATAATCTACTAATTAACAAATATTCACTAATTAAGTTTTTAACTACTTACAATTGCAATTTACAAATTCTAGCCGGAGAGTTCGCAAGGCGGATCCACTTGGAACGAATTCTCAGGATGACACCAGTTTCGAGATATTAATTCCCGAACATTTCGGAGAAATGTATTGGCGCTCCACTTACTTTCTTAACAAACCGTCGTTTCATGCATTGGAGCACAAAAGTAACTGGAAGTTTTTGAAAAGTGTTCGCTGATACACCCGGTATATTAAGAAAGCAAGGCCATCGTAAAAGCAACCTACCGAGGAATATATGCGTGTTCATTTGAATCTTTCAGAAGTTTCATAAGTAACGCGGCTTTATTCTGTGGGTCGTTTTGTTCGCCAACTGTTGGTTCCTTCAAGTCATCATCATTTTCTGAATCTCTGTCGTGCATGGATGCCCACAGCTGTTTATTGAGACCTAATGTTGCTGCGCCAACGTCGCACGCGTTGATGGCAGCCAGACAGCAGTGTCACAATGATCTGCGCTATGCTGCATTGTTCTGGATCAATGACAGTGTGATAATCTCAGGAAGAATGTCATATATATATATGCGGCAGTGAACTCAGAACAATGCAGCAGATTCTTCATCTTTCTGGGGTTTTACGTGCCAAAACCAGTTCTGATTATGAGGCACGCTGTATCGGAGGGCTCAGAATTAATTTTGACCACCTGGGGTTCTTTAACGTGCACTACAACGCAAGCACACGGGCGTTTTTGCATTTCGCCTCCATCGAAATGCGGCCGCCACGGCCCGGATTCGATCCCGCGACGTGCTCAGCAGCGCAACGTCTTCGCTGACTGAACCACCCCGGCGGGTTCAAGAACCCCACCTGACATTGACACTTTTTTTCCCCTGTATCTTTGTAACATTTGCACAACTGTGAAACGAGAGAACATGATTCGTCGGTGCAACCTCCAGCCTCAAACATCTCCTTGAACATAGGCAATTAAAAAAAATTTTTAAAATAAACGCGTCAGAATGAAGTATAAAAAGAAGAAAGACATCGACCCGAGTTCATTTAATAAGCTGAATGTTCAAACTTACAAAGCGCTTCGGTTCTCCCCTCCATTGGTCGGGTAAATATTGAATCAGGCTCTCAAACAAGACCAAAGGTACAGGACATCGATCGATGCGACGTGGACTGGATAAGTCGGCATCGCCATATTAAATCTGGAGAGGGACTGTTTTAACGAGGATTAGCGGTCTGGGAATCCAATCAGAGCAAGTCCGTACACGACACGGTCAGTATATACCAAGAGGTTCGCTCGCACGGAGGCCATTCGCCTTTTTCTGGCGTAGTCCAATCCGGTTGATGCGTCGACGTGCCGCGGTGGCGTCGTCTGAAGCAGCACAGTAGTTCACCCATGAACGGCAGGCCGCGCACGTACGACCCCTGAAGTCCGGGGGCAAAGAAAGAAGGAACCTCGCAGCAGAAAGCCACGTGCTAGATTCTTCGTAAAGCCTAGCGTCCAGCTCGGGAACGGGAGGGTCTTGAGGAACCTTTAGTATAACGGCCATTTGCTACGGGTTTTTTTTTTTCAACGCTTTTCTTTTTCTTTTCTTCTTCTCCTGTATTTTTTTTTTCTGGGCCATTGCAATACACTTTTACCTCAAGGATCTGCGACGGCGGACAGAAGTAATCTCAGAGAGAGCCGTCTACCCCAGAATGATCTAATTGTCCCGACTCTCGACGATGTTTTCCCTTCTCTCTTTTTGTTCTCTCTCTCTTTCTTTTCCTGCTGCTCTTCAGACGCTACTCAGTGCTGCTGTATTTCACATTCCTCTCGTTTCGCACTCCACGGGTGAGAACGGTCAGCACAACAACCATTTAGTCTTTTTCAGGCGCAAGTCACGAGACCTTTTATCTTTATTTTTGGTCCTAACTTTAGGCGCTGCTGTCATATTGTACCGCTCAACTAACACGTATATCTCTCGTACAAACAGAAATATTACTTTTCAGACTTGCCGTGCATATTATTAGACATATACACACGAATCTTCAACCATCTATACATATTCGCACAGGCAAACATATCCCTTCCCCCTTTCTCACATAACGGCGTACTAGGAGATGTTGAGAGCCATAACATGTTTCATAATATAAAAGACTATGCGTTAGTGTCGCCTTTCAAGATACTCGAACATATCACAACCACCGTCCTTACTGTTTCCGTATTGCTTCGAATGCCGGAACGACCATGATTGTCGCTTCAAAGCTGCGGATATTATCTGCTTGAGATCCTGTTCCTGAAAATAGCTTTGAATTCGCATGTCGTGCATTTGCGTCAGCCGGGTGCACATCCCAGCTTTGTCACCTCATCTTTTAACTTCAACGTCTAGCGAAACATGTCAAGCCACGAACCTTTTAGGTCCCTCGTTAATGTCGGCATCTCTCTCGCCTGATCTTGTGTTCTTCAGTGGTATGTTAGCCGAGCCGGCGCTTTCCGGCGAACCATTTTTTTTCCGCTGTGGAATCAAAGCACGTGTACCCCGCGCGCCTCAAAGTCCACGTACGCGTTCGACGTAACTGCCGGCAATGTGTATTCCAACCGAGCCATTCTTTCGTGTCGTTTCAGATATTCCTGGCCCTTTCTCCGAGTCCAGTTCCGGCAACAGGTGAATCGATGTGGCTATTGATTACGCGACGCGAGACGCCATTAGCCGAGCGCTTCAGACCAAGTTGTGCGACTAACGTCCGGATTTCCTTATTTACGATTTCCCATTGTCGCATGCTACGTGAAGTGACCAATGTCACTTATGAGATAGTCCCCGTGGTCTATGAGATAGACCATGCCATTTGGCCTAACATCACGTGACGTCATTGACGTAGCACAACTTAAGCCCTACCACGCTCTTTCTGATGGCCCTGTTTGTCGCACTCGGTGCTTTTTCCGCCAGGTGTCGTGTGACGGTGAAGTGAAGAAGAAGGTCGACAGCTCCGAAGACGACGAAAAAAACAACACAGCCTGGCTGGGCTCTCTTCTATGTTCAACGTTCTCTCCCGTAAATACAACCCGTAAACAGCTTTATCCACGTAACAATGGTAACGATTCTGTTCCAATACTCTTCCTTACCATGCTTCGTAAATGGTCCGAGCGGCGCTCCGCATACGTTATCACTAGGATCGGCCGATCGTGAGCGGTAGATGATAAGAAAGGAATAGAAGAGTAGGAAAGGAACCGCCACATTATACTGGCCCGGCCAGATCATGCTCACAGTATAGAGGAGACATGGCGACGTGTCTGCAGACAATCTCTAACTTTCATTCATTTTACAAATGTCGTTAGTGAGCGCGCATGTTTCCGCACTGACGAAAGGGTTACGTCAAAGACACAAGACCTTCGTCTTAGTAAAAATATCGGACGTCCAAGTGGCCAAACGAAGTCTGATGACAATGACATTAAGAGTATAGGACTCAGTCGGCACGTATGACACTCAATATCTTCATTTGTTAGTTTTTTTTTCATGACACTGCTATCTCAGCTGGGCTACATGCCAGATCGCATTTCAGTAAAAAGGGACTCCGCAACGGAAGACTGTGTAGTCAAGCTGAAGCACCTAGTATATGTAGTCATGAAAAAATTGCCTTTTCAAAGGATTTTCTTGTTGACACGATGTACTACGGTCTTCCTTCATAAGAACGCATCGAGAACGACAGCTGCCTTAAGAGACTAAGCCAACGTTCATTCAATAATAACTACCTTTCGCGAATCGATCCGACGGGTACCTCGGACGCAAATGAGACATTTGAGTATATGCAATCTCGATCTAACTGCAGCTGTTCCGCTTATGGTTTCACAAGAAATTGCCTTTGATGATTACCGATCTCCTTGAAGACGCAATGCAGATTGCTTGAACACTGGCGTCAAAAGAGCAATGAGTGTGGCGGTGTCCTATATACGCTATCTAGAGACCCCAGGCTACGTTGTCGTTATTTATTTTCCCCACGTTTATCCATTTGTTCTTCCTTTGCACAACTTCCTTATAGGCGGCGTAAGAAAAATGCCGTGGGAACGATTAACCACTTTCACGCTGATGGCTTTGAACGGTTAAATGGACGGTAGTTCAGATCGATGTCGCATGTATGGCTGTCACGTGTACTATAGCTAACCACCGGCTGTATCAAAAGGTGGTTCCCACCACTTATAAGCCTGATGTAGATGTGTGCGCCATAATAGCAAAATATTGCGCCTAGAGCTAGACAATAATATCTAGCTTGGACAAATGTCAGGTGTGTACGCCATGTCTCGGGTATAGGACATCGCGTTGCAAGGCCATACCTTGCGGCACAAGGTAGCCGCAATTGCCCAAGTTTTGCGAGAACAGCAGTTTTAAGACAGCAGCTTTTAGTACCGTCAGAGGCAAGCATTACAACGAGATATTTTTGGTAAGCATTCCAAGAAAATATTACTTTCTTCCCCATAGTTTCAGCTCGTGCTTCGCCAACTTTAGACTAAGGCTCTGGTTCACGACTGCTACTTAATTACTGGTCAATTATGGGCTTTGTTGTCTCAGGCCATTTGCTTTCAAATTAATGTAACGGATGTGATATCACAGCTGTGACACATCTTGATCGCTGTGTTCCTTAAGTTCACACACCCGAATCATCCCGTGGTGTCCAGAAAGTGTCAATCACTCAAGTTATATATTCGCTTACTATAGCTCTGGAACTAAGAATTCTTAAATCATATTTGTCTTGTTTTGTTTGTAAACTGTCATGAAGTTTTGCATCCGCCGTCGTTCATAGCACACTCTTGTCTGTGAGTCCTCGCCAAGAGAGAATAACTCAGTTACCTTGTTAAACAATGCGCCCAGAGCCCGCCGTACGGCTTAGGGTTACATAGACCCTCTCGTCCAACCGGAAACTACGCCCAACAATTTGATCACACGCATTCCACTTTCCCCTTCATCTCTGCAAGTGGGAGGGAAGTAACAATTACCGGTGCCGATTCACTGACAATGTTCTTAACGTGTGATTAACGACCGAACGTCTAATCTGTCACAACGCGGTCCCGAGCAGCTCGTCGTTCTCGGCGGCGCACGGCGTGTTCGATTACGATTCGTAGCTCGTAAAGCCCGCTCACTATAAAGTCCCTATAGCTCACTATAGCGCACAGCGCCCTCAATCGGTGGAACTCATCTCCTCGCTGGATTTGCTGCATAGCGACAGGCCGAACACGCTGCCAACTCCTCGAGTACATGGTCGTCCACTTGGGACAAACATTCAAGGCGGAGTCTCATCACGGCAACGGTTTCCATAGAATTGCCACGACGCCCGATTAGGTACACACACTCAGCACAATTGCGCGAAATGGGCTCTCTGCCCCGCCAGACCTGCGTTCGTATAGTCTGCTCAACAATGCAGAGCCTGCACGGACGGCGCCGTTTCGCGCCCTGTTCAGCACACAAACGGAAGTGTGTATTTCTCAGCAGACGGGCGCTATTATTACTCGGCACTCGAGCCGGAAACCAACGAGCGGTCAGCTTACGCGAATGCACGAACACAAGTTCGCTCAAGTCAACATGACTATATACGCGCCACGTTGAAGCTCTAGCTGCAGCAGTTATACACGGAAGGATAACAGCGGTGTATGCTTCAAGCTCGAATAATGGTTACTGTGTCAAAGCGTTACCCTTTCTCATACCACGGCAGCTAAGTTCATTAGCGTAGCTCATTGGTGGCACGTAATTGCGCATTTCGTCGACCGTCAACAAAAAATTTGTCGCAGTTTCACCCTAAAGGCGAAGCACCAATTGCGATAGCAAATTAGTATAAAGAGCTATACGCAGTAAGGATAGTAGTTTTATCAGCGGTGTAAACTTGGACATGCAGCAGCACCAGCAACGCGCAGAACTGTTGTCGACGTCGTCGGCGTTTTGTCCGCGTTCGCGCCGAACGCGCGCGGCGTTTTTGTATAAATACGTATTTGGTGCCGCAGCTAAACGTCGCCTCCCCTCCCTCCCTCCCGTCCCCCCACGGCCTTTCGCGCGACGGAAAAATTTGCGTTTGCTCTCTATATATGGAAAGGAGGAAAGAGACGCTGAATTCTGCAGCCCTTCAATTGGCGCTGAGCCGTGCTCCCTCAAGGGCTGCAGAAGATAGCGCCAACCTTTCCCTTTCCCTCAAGAACCACTTATCATATCACGGCGCAGAACGCGCGTTTGTTCTCCGACGTGCGTTCGCTCCCCGTGAAAGCGCGCGTCCCTCGCGCCCTTTCACTCGCACATACAGCGTCCGGAGCGCGGCGACGATTTCATCGCCGTTGACGTCATACGGAACCTCACGGCGACGGCAGAAATCTGCTTTGGAGTGTCCATATAATTGCTATCGCAATACAAAGTGTTGGTTCAGGAGTGGAGCTTAGTAATTCCAGTAATTCGACGTTCTCGATAAGGACAATTACAGATCTGATCGTTTGACGTATAAGCTATTTTGATCTGCCTCCATTCGAAGCAGCACGGTCTCGGTATCTTCCGCAAATGACAAGGAAAATCTGGGAGAGCGACTCGACGAAATGATCACCTTATGAGGCATCGTAATGCGCATAAGGGCCACGTGCTTGCTGATCGAAAAGCGAAGAGCGCGTGCATTTTAAAGCATTCCACTTAACTGAGGCAAAGTTATTCGGTTTTACTGTAATAAAGACGCCTGCGTAGCGTTCGCGTACGTTTGAAGCCTAAGAGTGAGTAAAATTAATTATGTTTGAAAAGTTTTAACTGCAGTAAATGGCTCGCCTTGTGGGTGCAGCCATGCATCGCAAGACGCTCGGCGCGCATTATTACATACTCGTATCTTGTGAGGAATGAAACTGACGTTCGCGTCCCGAAGACGCGTGAAGCAATTTGTCTCGATTTCTCCGGTGACACCCGCTGATATACGGGGCCAGAACGGGACACCCTGCATATTTCTGCCTGCGCTAATGGGAAATACGGAGCAAATTACTCATGCACCTCCGACGGCATCGCTGCGCCAATGGAGTCTTCTTAGGGACGCGGGGGGGGAGGGGTCGCCTCATGCGCGAAGAGAGCGATGGGGTGTGCTGTGTACTACGACCTCGGCGACCATGTTGTCTGGTGTGTCTCCGACACGACTGCAATGCGAGTAGCGCTCATAATTTCTCCCGCGTTCAACGCCATGTCACGCACTTACGGTGTTTCTTAACCGTAGTATCATTCTAAAATATGTTGTTTAAGGCTTCGCGCGAGGCTTCATCTTATCTATGAGGTTCACTACAGCACATAAATTGATTAATTATCTTCATGTACAGACCCGCAATCACTAAAAACGCGAAAATAGTCACCAGCTAAGGCACCGGCGCGCACTTGGTGCACGCCGATGTCTAGTATGGAGATATCCGCGAAGAACATCGTCGACCACCTATCTACATTTTTGTTGTCAGTCGTTTTCAGAAACCACACAACAAATGTCCTCATTCATTCATTCATTCATTCATTCATTCATTCATTCAATTGTTGTGTTATGTTATTAGGTTACCAATCAGTTGATCGACTGACTGATTAGTTGATTAATTATCCTGCGGCAACACACATTACATGCAAGTCCATGAGTATAAATGCGCATAGCACCACCTATATAGTGATAACCACTGGCGACGTCGCTAGCGGTGCGCATGTCAGCTTACGCTGACTGGGCTCCCGCTGCGTATGTGCTTGTGCTCGCAAATGTCCGTGCTCATTTCGAGGCTGTGCCGCTATGCTGCAAGGCTTGATGACCACACACTTGTCCATGCGTTATTATTGCGATAGCAATTATAACTGCGATACAACTAATTATAATTGCAATAGCAATTATATGGACACTCCAAGCAAATGTTTGCCGTCGGCGGCGTCGCCGCCATGAGTTTCCGTATATATTTAGGTAATTGTATACTATATACCATGCTATGTTATACAAGATGCGGTACATGCGGGTTATATTGCCACATCATTCCATCACTAAAGTTGCTCATACCAGGTATTACATTCTTGACAAAATTATTCCTCAGAATTTTGATAATGTCAGCCCACAAACAAATGCCATGCAATAAGAACACCGACAGCGCATGCCTTTTATCTTAAATCTTCTCAGGCTTAAATAATAAATGTGCGAAACAATAACAGAGCTCAAACCTGAAAATTATGTAATTTTCTTAGCGCGGCTGTGCACGACCTCCGGCATCGGCCCAGGAAAGAGGTTCGAAACATACCCAATGTGGAAAAGTAGTGGCGAAGGCGCTAAGAGAGACGTCGGCTTTAATTAATAAACGCAAATGAAATTGTCCCATGGCAGGATTCAAACAGAGGACTGCTAGCACAACAGCTCTCTAAGTCAGCTTACGTCTACTTCAATTCATACTGCCACTACAGGTACGAGTCTTGGTGAAATACTCTAACATGCTATCGCATTCATTGCTTCGCCCTTATGGCGGAACTGTGAGATTTTTTGCTTGTAACGTGCTCACAATAACTAAACATATGGGCGCAGTGTATGCGTATAACGATAGGCTTTATACAATTGTTCTGCAACGAGGTATCACTAACAGATTTGTTGTGTAGAATCCTGCCCTTAGCAGGCTCGTTACGCAAGCTGAGCCACGTCAGTCAGCCCATTGATTAGCAAGAAACTTCATATACAATGCGGCTGATAAACAGCAGTTTTGAAAGCATTTAATTTCTCGCCGTTTGCTCATTATCTCAGCTGTTATTTTGAACGAACACGCATTACGAACATTGCGACAAATTTGACACTTCCTCCGCTCTCTCTCGTACAGCAGCTGTGTGGCGGTATTCTCAGCGTGACAATTAGCGATACGCGTTCTTTAATTTACGCCTGCCCTCTCAGTATTGCTCTGGGGTTCCAGTCGCCCATTTATAGACGGTCTGCACTCACTTTGCTACCTTCATTGCGAATGCGCGGCGTAGTGCAGATACGTGTCTAAACAGCTGCTTGCTCTGATATTACGGTTCGTGAAGGATACAATGCGCCAGTAAAAATGCCTAGCAGTTGTTCACATGACCATAACGAAGCTGTATTATTATTTGTGTTGTGGACACAACAATCACGGCAATACATATGGGACACAGTTGCACAGCGACTGTCTCCAACAAGAAAAGCGAATGAACAGGTGAAGTCCATTCTAGCTTCCTTTCCGTAGCGTCTTACAAAACATTACAACTGCTACGTCCGCGGAAATATTATTGGCACAAGGTAATACAACATGAAAACAAAGAGATAAATCAAAGATGAAAATGAGCACGTACACGTGCTGATAATAAGAAAACAAAAAACGTGTATACGTATATGCAGGGCACCGTGGTTTATGAAGTTCGACCACAGCAGAGGGAATCTACAATTGCACACCGTTATGCAAGGATTTAATTCAAAACTTATGAAATGTACCCTTACGCAACGCTCCACTACTATAGAATACTAAAGCACTAACTTTAAATAGGTATACCGGACAATAAAATGCAGTGTTAGAGGAGGAATCATTGTATGCATACTGCGGCGCGAGCTATCACACGCTACCTACCGTACCGTACGCGCTGCAGGACGCACTGCGTCTGCGACAGGCGTCTGTGATTTGTGTCGCGGTCACTGTGACGAATATCCAGGGTTGAAAGATGAGATCGATTTAAGGCTTAATGACTTCATATGTAGAGCTACGTTGGCAAGAGAATTATGGACGTTGAAGCTCCATGGGTGAAAGCAGAATGTATGAATGAATGAATGAATGAATCAATCAATCAATCAATCAAAACTTACCCACCGTGTAGAGGGTGTATAGTTAAAAGTTGGTTACTTCGTTTTGTCAATGCTATAGCTCAAGAAGCTCCACAGTGCGAGATCTTCTCTAGGTCTCTTAGCAGATAAATCTAATATTCGTGCGACAAAAGCTGCCACAGACAGCGATATCGAAGTCTGCGTAAGCAGAGGTTGCTAGACGCCGTCGAGGACCATCTAAATGCCAAAGTGTTCCCGACGGAATGACTAAACGATGGAGAAAATGGGAATAGTCCCATAGATAATGGTAGCACCGTGGAAAGGAAGAAGCAGTTGACTAAAAAAATAAAAAAGCAAGATATCGCAGTGTAAAAACAAAGCATAGAAAAAAAAAGAATCGGAGGAACAATAAGAAAAAAGAAAAGTTGATGGAGCAATGAAAATCAAGAAAAAATGTATACGAATGCATCCGCCATCGCACAGAGAAATTCGTCCTGCTTGCGTGTGTTCACGCTGCATTCAAAGCAATGCGGCGTTTACAGCTGCTTCGGTGAAAAGCTACGCCCCTGTATTGCAGTAATGCCTGACACCACGCTTTTGTTGCCCGCGAACGCTGCGAGCAGCGCCTGTATATGCAGAGTACAAAACGCTCGGACAAAGCGTCGGCAATGTTAGCAAGCCTATGAACAAACAAAAAAACACAAATCTTGAATAGCTTCAGAAAGCGCTGAGGCAATTCCACCAAGACGTAAAGACATCCGGTCCTGTTCGGAGCTTATCGGAAGTTATTCATCGCTTCAATGGGAAGCCGGCTTTGCTAAGTTGTCACAAGAGGGAAAAAGAGCAGCATTCTCGCATGCGAAAGTAAGCACTTGTGAAATCAAAGAATGCCGGCGCTAGAATCGAACCGAAATGCTGGGAACAAGTAAAAAGAAATATTAAGAATAAAAAGTGGGGGGAAGCGCAGGGGAGGTAAGTGACGCCTTTTAGAGCGTCTTTTGTCAGAATATTTTATTTGGCTAAATCTCTCGGTTGACATTATGTGTGCCAAAGTTATGTTTACTTTCGTTCGATCGGGTATTTGCAGTAGAATACCACTGCTGCGCACAAAGCTGACGCATCAAGAGATCCATGCAAGCCCGGTCATATTCGCTAGCGCAGAGGAGCTGAATGTAGCTTAATCGATAATGAAGTACACCACTCATGCCTAAGAAGACAACCATTTGCTACGTTCGGTTTCCAGAGCAGCGCCAACAGTCACGCACGTCAAAAACAGATCGATAAGCCTCCCGCTTTTTTTTTTTTTTTTTTTTGTCAACCTGCTGAAGCAGTGCACGGCAAACAGGGAACGCAAGTAAAGCAAAAACAAAACACGAAAATTGATCACGATGAAATTGCCACGTATAACCCAGTTACAGGCTCAATTATTATTATTATTATTATTATTATTATTATTATTATTATTATTATTATTATTATTATTATTATTATTATTATTATTATTATTATTATTATTATTATTAACGTAAGCATAAATAAACACCATACAGAGAGAAGGAGAATGGGGGTAGCAATTGGGCTAGAAAGACACCACGCCCATTCTCTCCACGGAAAAAATAAATAAGAAGAAAAGGAAGGCACACTGGCAGCCGAATAAGCGCACAAAATACAAAGGAAAAATGCGTGGAATATTGCGGACACCAAGAACACAGCTGCTTTGATAAACCTGTTATCATCTACTGCCTGTTCAAGTTGTACACATTACGGATCTCAGCAATAAAACTACATAAATACTCGCAGGATTATTTCATCTCTGCTACAAGGCTGGGAATCTACTTGCACTGCTCAGGATGTTTCTCTAATCGTATAGCAGCCACCGGCCAGAGCGAACGCTCCCCTATGCTCATTGACATTATACACAGCACGAGGTGCATGTCCCGTTTGTGTTAGTCTGTGTGGAAAAAAAGAGAGAGCGCCCCATTACGCTGACCGCCACGATTTGAAACGTAACGTATGCGCGGGCACGTGACAAGCGACTGCAAGCCTCTGCACATTGCTGGCACGGCTGACGTTCACGCTCGGCTGACGCGCTTCGTGTCAGCACAACTGGGATGCCAACAACGTCAACATGCATTAGAGGCAGCGTTGAAAACGAGCCAAGCGTGCAAACAGCACGAGAAGAGTAACGGCGCGCAGCCTTCCGTGAATTCCACAAACGGCGCCAAAAGGAAGCTCTAGAAAGAAGCAAGGCGTCTGTAATGAGTAACATCAGCGATTCAACTTGGTAAAAAATAGAAAATACGACAGCGAGCTAGAAGAAAAATTAACGAAGAACAGCAATAGCGTCGTGCCTTCCTCTACGTGCGGAAGGAAGCGTGTTCTCCAGACGCTGCCGCAACGGAACAGGCACGCCAGATAACACGGCCAACTGGGACGCTTATTAAGTCTTTCAGGACGCATAAGAAACGAAAGGAAACGTGAGACAGTTGTTCGACACCGATAAGAAAAGTACCGGGCTATCTCGTTACATAAGAGTACAGAACGCGAGCACGATATGTGTCCTTGCCGACACATGCTGGCACGCAGTACAGTCACGACCAGTGGGCACGGCGGCGCCTTTGTGGCGCCAGACGGCAAGCGCAATCGGAGCTTGCTGTTCGACTTCTTGGCAGTCCCTGAGATGCGAAGTCGCTTGACGGGCACCGCTCCACTCGTGTGTCCTGGAGTAGACACTTAAGCACGATTTAAGGTTCATCAACCGTGGCGAAGTGTTGTCAAAGTAGGCAGTGAAGACTGCAACCAAGAGGCGGCGCTGCCCTCCTGTTTTCGTTAGAAGATCGCAGTATCCATAGAATGGGAACGCACTTAACCTAGTGCAGGATGCGTAAGTGTATTTATATAAACAGAGGAAACTAGCAAGATATGGCGGTAAGACTGGTGGCACACAAGGCAGGGAAAACGCGCAATACTATTCATTTTGAATACTTCAACTTGGCGCACAAAACACAAAAACAATTCAAAATTATAACACCGCAAAGATATATAAACGAAGATAATTCGTGGTACCGCTATGTTTAAAAACAGAGGACGCTCACGTTTTAAAGATGGTGAAGAAACAAACACTGCCAGAAGCGTGAATTTATCTATTTATAGGGCGAACGTGTGCACGGAAAGACAAGCAAGTCTGAAATAACAACTATAAAGGAGAACGGGTCAGGTAGAACTTGTGGTTGTAGCTGGTGTAATTGGTGCGTTATTGCTTACAATAGGCTTGGCGCGAAGCAAACGAACACGCAAGAAAAAGGCACACAATGACTATGTGTTCTTGTGCACTCTTAATCTAGTTGTCGATAAGTTCCAATAAGAAAGTGGAACAGTTTTACAAGCTCCACCGATGGAAGAGCCGACGCTCAAAGACATTCCTTCCAGATAGATTCCACTCAGAAAGCAGAACGTTTTTTTTTTTTTTTTTTTTTTCTCCTTTGTGAAAATGCCTTACTTACTTAATGGAACTTATGTGTAACAAGATTAAGAGCGTACAAATACACACCATCTCCTTGTGTCATTTCATTTGTGATCGCTTGCTTCGCGCTAAACCTATTGTAAACGATCATGGGTCAAGTCTGTCCCCTATTAATACGTGTATCACCATACATTTCAGAGTAGTCTGTGACGCTCGCGTACATTCGAGAACTTACAACACTATTCGCATCGCGCGCGTAATCTCATTAGGCTCGTCTCTTTCGTTGTAGGATGGGCAACATTCAAGAAATTTCGGATACACTAAGCCCGTCTTAAGCCGAGGGATAACTTGATAACAGTGATAACCCAGTGAAAAACAGTCACGTGTAAAAGGTACGTGTGACAATATCGCCATCATCATCATCACCATGAAGTCGACGTGGTGTGCCGAATAAAGGAATAGTTAACGATACGATTAAATGATTTTATATTTTCTCGCGGGAAAAAAACGAAAGAGTGCATAATCATTTTGTGGGAAAGGACGAAGTGTCCCTCGAATATTGAAAATATGGTTGTTGAGAACACGGCCTTTGCTACCTCTTTAAACAATGAAATAAGTTGTAGGCGTTATGTGCGGAATATACGAAATAAAGACCTTAAATAAAGATTAGTCACGTTGATGCTACTTGCATTTATGTCTTTTTGAATAATAATGATAGTTTATTGATAATTGTGCGTGAAGTATTCGCACATAGAATCATATTTAGTACTCAAATGCCTGAACTTGGGTCCCCTAATACGCCAAAAGAGACGAAGAGAGAAACGTTTAGTGATAAGAAAGGTGGAAAGGTCGGTCGGAAAAGCTTGTCTCTAGCCTTCTATACTCTACAACTGGCGTAAAGGGTGAGGGAAAGACCGACAAAGAATGAGGAGAAAATTAGGTGACGATGCAACACTAGTAATCAGTCCAATGTATACGGTACACACATCGTGCACACACAGATACACGAAGCGTGCTCTCGGCAGCATGTTGCACACTAATGCAAAGTTATATGACGTCCGCATGTCCATACGTGATAGGTGTCTTGCACATAAACACATTATACACATATAATCGCTACCGCGAAGCAGCATAGCACCAAGCAGCGGCTCGAGAGCTTCAAACATTTGAACCGTTGTCGTAGCAACTGGTGTTTTAACGCCACCGAGCCGGATTCGCAAGGCACTAATCAACTTCCTGAATATAACATTGATTTGTTCATCCGGTAACGAAGATGCAGGTTTGTTGTACGGCGGCTGCGCTTCTACACTAATATCTTCTGACGGCACGGAAGGCCACACTGCAGAATCTTTGTCCGCCAATCTTGAATAAGCTCTAGGTGGTTTCCGTGACGGCAAAGAAGCCATGGAAGTTCACTTACCAGTCGACTCTACTTGATAACGCAGTTGCTTTCAGTGCAAGCCGGGCACAACCTGAAAGAGGTGAAGTACGATATTACAAAACTATTCGCAAGAAGTTACGCAATGCAGCCATAAAAAAAAAGCGAAGCTCAAGATAATTTGAGACTGCTGCTACAGGGATGTCACAGACCCCGCGTTTCCAGGAATACGAGCAGAAAAAGCTGCTCATTTTCATAATCCAAGATTCTCCACGTGATGAGTTGAAATCACAGACGGTTTACGCTTATGTGTTTTTCATGGCAGGCAAATTAGGTTCGCCTATGCCAGATACAAGGAAGTAAGAATAGATGCACCAGCACCGTCGTTGCGCAACGCGCGAAAGCTCCCAATTTCGCAAGGCTTTGCTTCAGCAGAAATGAAATGCCGCAATGCAGTCCATTTTCTACCGTCATCGGTTATACAGCCTTCATAAAAAATACACAGGCGAGACAGCACCTATCTATAACTGACTGCAAGCCAAGTTATGAAGCACTGGCTTCCGCCGAGCGCGAACCTTCCTCCAGAAAGCTGATTCTAATTCGCAGCTTCCAAAGCCTTAAAATACAAGATTTTCCAAAACTACCACCTTATTGTCTATCGTCCTCATAGCGACGTATACAACGAACTGTGTTGTATTTCAATCATTTTTGTTTGTTTGTTGGTGTTGCACCCTTTTTGTTTTCAAGAAAGCTATACACATCTGATCATAAAATCAAGGTACACCACTTCCCTTTTTATGTAACCGACATCTGCGTCCAAAAAAAGAAAGGAAATAGTCATGACACAGAAGCTTTTAAGAGGGCACAAGACAAAGCCAAAGACACAAGTGAGCACATGCACCTATGTCTGCGTCCTTGTCTTTTTTTTAACAAGCGAATAAAATACCGTTAGATTAGTTTCCTGAAAGAAAAAGAATAACGTTTACTCAAAGTACAAATCCGCCGGAGGATCACATGCCCTCCGCGCCGGTACGACACACATTGAACGGGGGGGGGGGGGGGGGGGGGGGGGGGGAGAGTAGGAGACGAGAAGTGATAACAGCGTTAAGCGCTCATTGCACAATTCAAGACGTGTGCACTGTCTCCAGTTATGTTGAGCCCGACAAAACGTACACATGCGAACCCTGCACACCGTGTACGCAAAGCCTGGAAAGGCCCGCACAGACGAATCACATCTTGTCCCAGGCGCGATAACAGCGCACGCGGCGTGAAGAAATTGCACAGACACGAGAAATCGCGTTCGGGTAAGGGCACTAATGTGGGTGAAAGCGGGTTGGGGTGCCCCCAACTTTAATGCTAACCATTCTGCTCCGAGTCTAGCCACTTTCTGGCTCGCGAGAGTATCCGGCCGTTTTTGTGGGTCGATCCCGGTGATAGTGCAGTCTAAAATCATGTGCCCCACTGGCGACAGGCTATATGCCACTGCGCATGTGTCCCTGGGCCTGCCACTGCGTATGCACCACTAGATTTTAGTTTACTTTCAATCTTACATCTTGCCATTACAAACATTGTCTTACTTACCTAGAAGTATAAACACTACAGGCTATAAACTCTACATAACCGTTCGTTACACAATAGTTACATTATTTTATACAACCGTTCTCCGCAAATCATGAAAGTTTCGTATTAGGCGCACATCAACTGCAGTTAAGCCTGCGATTTTTTTTCTGCAGGATTCACGTAACAATGCGAAAGCGGGTATGCATAAAATTCGGACAATGATTTGTGATGTCACACAGCGAGATGCTCCCGGCCGAGCGTTCAAGACGTCAGCAGGCGAAAGAAAACCATCCCGCCGAGCACGGCACGGGACAGCGTCGAAAGAACGAAAAGAACGCAAAAAAAAAAAAAATGAGAGCGACGCAAGACGACGGTGTCGCAAGTTTACAAACGACTCTCGTTCTGCCTCTTTCGAGATGCGAGGCGATGCAAAAGAAAACAGCCATTCACGGACAATTGCCCCGTTTCCTTTTGTGTCCGTTCCTTTTATCTTTTCTTGCAACAAACGAGAAGAGAAAACCATCTTCGCGCAGTTGTATCGACGGGCGCAAAAATAAAAGCGGGCAAGCACATCGATCGCGCCCACCCCTCCCTTCAACGTGTGGGCCGTGGAGGAGGAATCGATGACCCAACAAATATCGCGGCCACGTAACAACGTGCCTCACAAAGGCGCTCGGGACATTGCCGTCGCGCGACGACCGCGGTCGACACTCCCACGCCGCCGGTCGCGGCATTCTGCCTTTAGAGTCAGAGCCCCGCTTCTTCCATTCATTCGCGTCCACCGTGTATGGAAGCACGAATGCGCCGCCGCACATAAAGGGGAAACCCCGCCGCGTGCACGCCTTTTTCTCACGCAAATGGGGCGTCTAATTGAACGCTTTCTCGCTAGAACCGTAGAGCGCTGCGAAAGACAGATCCACCGGCAGCAGTGATCGTTGAGCGAACTCTGAAAGATCCATCTGTGCGCACGTAATCGTAATGGGCAAGGGCCTCGGCTGTGGCGTAAGTGTCGATCGTGATCAGTGAACCGCGCGTGCACTGCCAAATCGCGAAGCCATCCTCATTTGCATATAAAGTTTCCTGAAAACATTAATAGAGGCAACTCTGGCACACCGATCATGCAGCCATGAGAAGGATGGGTATACAGCGCACAGATTTGTCTAATATTGTGGCTTCTCACGTTCTTGCCGCATTATATATATTATGCTTAATTTAAAGAAAAGGAAATTAAAAGATTCAATGTCCCGAAACTACACAGTGGGGTATGAAAGACGCCATAGTAGAGGACATCGGAGAAATTTCGACCACCTGGGATTCATTAACCTGAATGCAAAAAAAAAAAAAGGGGGGGGGGGGGGGGGGCGCTACACAGGCGTTCTTGAGTTTCGCCATGCTCTAAATGCGGTCGCCGCGGCCGGGAATCGAACGCGCGACCTCGTTCTGGGCAGCTAAACGCCACATAGCCACTGAGCCAGCCACCACGGCGAGATGTATTTTTCGAAATTTCCAAGTAAACCCAGTTTTATAAACGAGTGAATGTAGTAAAGTATCTGCACGCACTGAGTGATAGACGCAATTTGTTGCGATTACAGCGCAATATTTTGTCGAATGCGATCAATATGCAAAGTCGCAACGTTGATTGAAGCCAAAAGAACGAAGTCGAGGCCAATCCATGCACAATGGCCATCATGAATTACCATACTGAGGGAACCGTCACACTAGCAGCTCCCGTAGACGCTATTGCCCGATTTACCTCCAGTGGTTTTCGTAGAAAGCTGTGATATTTAAAGAGCTTTGCGAAACTTCTTCAATCCAAAGTTTTGTTAACAGCCTGGTGAACTCTGACTATAGCTGTCGTCTACCCCGGCTCGCAGAACGGTGCACGGCTCCAGTGAGACAGAACGCGAAGAAGAATAGCGTGTACGGGCCTTTTTCACTTTCATTCCTAATTTTTGCTGGCTAAACAATTGCGAATAAAGTTTCGTAACCGCGCTCACGGTCACTGCCTGCACGGTCATTTCAGTTGATAAAACACCTAAAATAAATGTAGAAAACGAAACAATAGCATTCTAGCACTCGCGGATGTCCTTTTTTTTCTTTTGCTTCATCCAGATTCGTTATTGTCAAATGAGCAGTGTCGTGGCCTTCATACCATTTCGTCACCTTTCATCCGTGCCCTCGGGGTCACCTGCGCCATAAAACTTCAATGGATGAGCGCCCTCTTGGTTTTCGCACTTTCTTTTTACACCGGGTAAGTTTCTGTTACTTTTTGTTTTTCAAGTCTCCTCTCCGCGTTCCGCAAATCTCGCTGAAACTGCGCCTGGGTGCAACGGCGAGTGAATGCGCACAGCTCGACACATTTCGTAACCGCCGCGCAAAGAACGTGTAGTAAACAACAAAATTGGCAACTGCATAAAACATACCGCTTTCACGGCGCTGCAGTGTCGCAGGTCGAAGTAGCTAAAACTGCGGTGCGACGCTAAAGCCATGCATCGAGTTCTTGAAAAGCCCAGATGGTGATTTCGACATAGCGCAACGGCACGGAAAACGCGTTAGCGCTGCGGTGCACGCTAGCCAGTGGCCAAGGACTGCTCGTTGCATCGCAACCGCGTCTCTAAGCACGGAAGCGAGTCAGTCAGCCCGCAAGCCGCTTGAAATCCATACGGGATAACTAGTATTTTATATGGAAATACGCATGCAATGCACAGAGAGGGAGATAGGGAAGGAGCGGATAGAAAAGGTAGTTGAAGATGAGAATAATTGAACTAAATAATAATAATAATAATAATAATAATAATAATAATAATAATTGCTTTCAAACACATATAAACTTGAGAGGAAAGGGAAAGCGAGGAGCAGGCTGCCACCGGAAGGGGCACAACGCCCGCCTACTCTTAGAAAGGAGTAAGAAACATAGAAATGGAAGATATGAAGAAGGGGAGGGAATATGAAAGAAAGAGAAAGATGACAAATCTCAGAGAATTAACCAGGAGGAGGAAAGAGAAAGGCAGAAGGCAGGGAGGTTAACCAGAATAACGTTCGGTTGGCTACCCTACACCGGGGGAATGGGAAAAGGGAACAGAAAGATGACAGGGAGAGAGAGGAGGGAAGGAAAGAAGGGAAATTAACTAGAACACACAAGAGAGAGATGGAGCAAGGAGAGGAAAGGGAGGGAGGTCAACCAGACGAGCGTCCGGTTTGCTACCCTACACTAGGGGTTAGGAAAAGGGGGAATGGAAAGAGGGAGAGAGTGAGCAATGACCACGGAACACACAAAGTACAGGTCACACACAGTAGGGCCGGTCACTGCAGGTCACGCTACTAAAGAGTGTTAAAATAGAAGAAATAGTGTCTGAGGTCCTGTCATTTGAAAACAGAAATAAGCCACAAACGTGAACCGAAGTTCTAGAAAAGGAAGTAGAGCGCGATGAGCCTGATCGCGTCGAGACGCACAACCACTGGGGTACAAGCATAAGAAAGCATGACAAACGAAATAAACGCGCCGGTATATACAGGGTGTCCCAGCTATCACGCAGCACGATTTAGAAAAAGAGGAACGGCGTTACGCGAAGCAAACCTAGTGCGTATTGTTTCCAATACAGTGGAGTCATCATCATCATCATCATCAGCAGCAGCAGCAGCAGCAGCAGCAGCAGCCTATATTTATGTCCACTGCAGGACGAAGGCCTCTCCCTGCGATCTCCAATTACCCCTGTCTTGCGCTAGCGTATTCCAACTTGCGCCTGCGAATTTCCTAACCTCATCATCCCACCTGACTTTCTGCCGTCCTCGACTGCGCTTCCCTTCTCTTGGTATCCATTCTGTAACCCTAATGGTCCACCGGTTATCCATCCTACGCATTACATGGCCTGCCCAGCTCCATTTCTTCCGCTTAATGTCAACTAGAATATCGTCTACCCCCGTTTGTTCTCTGATCCACACCGCTCTCTTCCTGTCTCTTAACGTTACTCCTAAGATTTTTCGTTCCATTGCTCTTTGTGCGGTCCTTAACTTGTTCTCGAGCTTCTTTGTTAATCTCCAAGTTTCTGCCCCGTATGTTAGCACCGGTAGAATGCAATGATTGTACACTTTTCTTTTCAACGACAGTGGTAAGCTCCCAGTCAGGATTTGGCAATGCCTGCCGTATGCACTCCAACCTAATTTTATTCTTCTGTAAATTTCTTTCTCATGATCAGGGTCCCCTGTGAGTAATTGACCTAGATAAACATATTCCTTTACAGATTCTAGAGGCTGACTGGCGATCCTGAATTCTTGTTCGCTTGCCAGGCTATTGAACATTATCTTTGTCTTCTGCATATTCATCTTCAACCCAATTCTTGCACTTTCTCGATGAAGGTCCTCAATCATTTGTTGTAATTCCTCTCCATTGTTGCTCAATAGGACAATGTCATCTGCAAACCGAAGGTTGTTGAGATATTCGCCATCGATCCTCACTCCTAATTCTTCCCAGTCTAAGAGCTTGAATACTTCTTCTAAGCATGCAGTGAATAGCATTGGAGAGATTGTGTCTCCTTGCCTGACCCCTTTCTTGATAGGTATCTTTCTACTTTTCTTGTGGAGAACCAAGGTAGCTGTGGAATCCTTGTAGATATTTGCCAAGATATTCACGTATGCCTCCTCCACTCCTTGATTACGCAATGCCTCTATGACTGCTGATATCTCTACTGAATCGAATGTCTTTTCATAATCTATGAAAGCCATATAGAGAGGTTGATTGTACTCCGCAGATTTCTCGATTACCTGATTGATGGCATGGATATGGTCCATCGTAGAATATCCCTTCCTGAAGCCAGCCTGTTCTCTTGGTTGACTGAAGTCAAGTGTTGTCCTGATTCTATTGGAAATTATCTTGGTGAATATTTTATACAATACTGAAAGCAAGCTAATGGGTCTGTAATTCTTCAATTCTTTAACCTCTCCCTTCTTATGGATAGGTATAATGTTGGCGTTCTTCCAGCTCTCTGGTACACTTGAAGTTGTGAGGCATTTGCGTATTGTTTCCAATACAGTGGAGTAGCCGGTAGCAATTCTTTCAGTACTGAGATTTAATTAGGTAATTGTAATTAATTATCTCACTCGGAAAGTACTGTCCTAATTATCAAAGTGTTAATGAGATAGTTGTAGAGCAATATGAAAGCTCCCGATACAGCCTTCTGTTGCTCAATACTTGCTACATAAATGTGTTTTTCCGAGCGTGAGAGAAGCCCGCGAATACACGCAGAATTGCCGCGCGACTGGCCGCTCGAGGAACTTTGCGTGTATTTGCGGGCTTCTCTCACGCTCGGAAAAACACTTTTATGTAGCACGTATTGAGCAACAGAAGGCTGTATCGGGAGTTTTTCATGTTGCTCTACAACTATTTCATTGACACTTTGATAATTAGGACAGTACTTCCCGAGTTAGATAATTAATTACAATTACCTAATTAAAATTCAGTAATGAAAAAAATTGCTGCCGGCTACTCCACTGTATTGGAAACAATACGCACTAGGTTTGCTTCGCGTAACGCCGTTCCTTTTTTTTTTTTAATCGTGCTGCGTGATAGCTGGGACACCCTGTATAATGGATCCCGTCGTACGTGCACCGTGAAGCCATAATACAGTGTACACATGCAAGACGCTTGAGCAATGATGAACGTACGCCGCATGCCTATTGTCGGGTGCATGACACTAGTGTGTGACACGCAAGGCCAATCGGTAGCATAGAAGCACTACACTGCAGGTTCTAAATGATCACGGATGCAGTATAGGCAGCGTAGCATGCGTTCATGCGAATGCGGCCTGTAGCAGGCGATGATCTTGCACACGCATGGCCCTCGTGTTTGCTTACACATGAATACTACATCTCACTGTATAGAGCGCAGCACAACAGGGTGATAGGAAAATGGGCGTAGGAGCATGTTGATAATCACGACAATTTCTACGATAACGCCGAAGTGTTCGCTTGAACAGTCAGGCTCCACTGAGGGCAATGGTGAAGCCATTAGTGCTTAGCCGTTAGTGCTTGAGCAGTGCAGAAGACAATTTCGACATAGCGCAAAGCCACGGAACACGGCGTGCAGAATGTTAACTAAGCTGAACATTCACTGCATAACTTCAGGGGGAAAAGGAAACGACAGGAGCTTTCGCCCACTGGCAGACAGTGATGCGAAAAATTCCATCACTACCTGGCACCTAGACGGCAGCTTAATTGGCTTTCAAGTGGGCCGCGGTGAAATGAGCGACCATCTGATACAGGGCTACGAAGGTAAAATAGATGTTTCTGACTTTCAAGCGCACACATTTCGTGCCATAAATAGAGGCACGTCGTATACACGGCAGTTTATTACGCTTCATCCGTAGCAAGATGTCATGCATGATGTCATATATATGCATGAAGAATCTTGATGCATATATTCGCGAGTCGGGTTTTTACACTACAGCGACCTTCTTGAATTTGTTTTTTATAGGTTGTCAAGAAATGAGATGAGAGAGGTAAGAGAGATCAGGAAAATTGTGAGTGAGATAAGGACGAAAGAAATAGAGGGGTAACCACTGTCCGTCCGCCAGGCTAACATGTGCTTGTTATATCGCAGGATATCTGTTTGCATCGGCTGTCGCATTCGGTAAGTAGGACATGTAAAAAAAAAAGAAAGAGAGGGTGCACTTCGGCATATTCTACTCGCACGTTCGCGGCACTTGAAATGCGAACATTCTCGAACAAGTTAGAAAAAAGAGAGAGAAGAAAGAGACAATGCGTTTTGAAACACTGAAGGCCTTTAACCGGCGAGCCAAGTTTAAAACAAATTTCGTTTCGCAGAATCACTCGATCCGGTCTAAAGTTCGTTTCTGTATTCACTGAGCAACCTTCAAAGAGACCATGGAGCATTCTTGTCACGCCTTTCCTGCACTTCAATCTTTCGGAATATTTAGTCGACAGTGTCACGTGCGGGTGTTCTGTTCCAAGGTGAAGCATTAAAAAAGTGGATACGGATAACGAAATAGGCTGGAGGAGGTCCGGTCCCAAAACACATTTTATTGCATGTCAGAAAATGAAGTTCGTCATTGACCAGTTTTCTTTGATGCGAAATAACTAAGCCCCCCCCCCCCCCCCCCTATTTTATTAAGCATCAGCCATCATAACAAAAAAGAAAAAGAAGTAGAAAAAAATGCGCGACGTGTGCACGACTGGTCGCAAGCATTGCACATACTGCATCAACCTCACTCCCAGGAAAGTCATATAGCGTGCTTCCAGCGAAGAAAAAGTAATAGGAAAAGGCCCAGAGATTAATAAACGGCAGACCAATTCACGGCAAAATATTTGCAGACATTTGGCTCTTGTATAGACATCGTAACTACACAACATTTGTCCATACAGGGACAAAATCAAGACTGTACGCAGATAACCAATAGACTGTGTTTGTTTCAAGAGAGGAGAGCGCGACAATTAGGTAGCGTAAAATATATGTGCAAGAGATCTGTGGAGCAGATTCATTTTAATTTAGCTCTGTATGTAAATCACGTCCATTTAATACATTGGTTCTTCCAATGAAAGTTCAGTTCGCACGCTCTACGCAGATCGCTCTGGCGGGGCTTTCAATTCCAACATACGGCCTCCAGTGAAGAGCAGTAAAGACGCTCTGCCCACTCCGCTCTAAAGAGATTCCCGGGGCCACTGCATCGACGAGGAGCTGCAGCTGAGTGGCCCTGTCACGCGGCAGCTTAGTCGACCGAGCAAGACGAAGCCTCGCGTGTAGGCGGATGGGTATTGATTATGAAAAGCGGGGATCGGGCAGAGCATTAGCGTACGACAGACATCCCTTCTATTCGCGTCCAGCCTTGGCCGAGATATCGCGCGGCCGCGGTCAATATCGGCTCCTTCCGCCCGGCCCTCTTCTTCCACTCTGCAGCATTATTCGCTCAGTGCCCATCTACTACGACCGACGACAAGCAGCTCTAAATTTGGCATAGAGAAAGCCAATATAATACGTAATATGAAAGACGAGCACCAAGTAGGTCTGGAGCCCTTGGCCCACGAATGTGCTCTTCAAAGACGCGCGCTTGTTGCTCTAAAAGAGTTTCTGGAGGACAGCGATATTTTCAGCCATTACTAGGGTAAGAAGTGAATGCAATGCGTTTGCTCGGTCAGAATGAAGATGTGCGTTGTATTTCATATTCTTCTTGAAGCATTCATATATATGCAATCTTTCTTTCTCTCCCTTGTGATGTTTCGTGGTTCGTGTATTTATGTTTGTCTTATTTTATGATGTGTTCATTTCGCCTTTGCGTATTTGAATATAAAGTATTCGCAGATTTGTCGTGTTACAAAGGCTCACCGGCACATGCCTTGGTGCCGATATCTCCTTATATTGCCCTCTAAATAAATAAATAAATAAATAAATAAATAAATAAATAAATAAATAAATAAATAAATAAATAAATAAATAAATAAATAAATAAATAAATAAATAAATAAATAAATAAATAAATAAATAAATAAATAAATAAATAAATAAATAAAAGGAAGCAAGAGAGAGATGTGCGTTCGAAAAAGTAAATGCTTACAGCGAATCCCTTATTAGCAGGCGAGCAAATACAAATTCAACATTATTCCACTTATTGCGGAAAAGAAAGAAGCCGGTATGGCGAATAAGGTGGAGGTGGACTGAATAAGATTTCGTCAGAAGGATTTCTACTGTGCTTCCACGTAACAACATCGACAGTTATCCATGATAGAATACTAAGTTTAGACGTTTCCTCGTTGTGTTACGACTTTATCATTTCATCACACTTTTTAGCGAGAATTGTTTAGTACCGGGTGCCAACTTAACCAGTGTGACGCCTAACAACATGACATTGTAAATTAGTCGTCAGCCAGCGTCAGCCACTGTTTTCATCTATCTTTGCTCAACATAGCAAAGGTTTTTACACCGTAATAAGACTAATCACTGTTTTTACCAACCACTGTGATCACAGCAGAGTTTATCGGCGAAGCGTTTTGTTTTCACAGGAATGCCAAGGAACGCCTGCACATTAGAGAACGCTCGATTTGCAAAAACAGTTTCGCCATAAGGGTGAAGCAATCAATGCGATAGCAGCATGTTAGAATATTACACGACGTGTAAGACTCGTAGTTGTAGTGGCAGTACGAATTAAAAAATTATGGGGTTTTACGTGCCAAAACCACGATCTGATTATGAGGCACGCCGTAGTGGGGGACTCCGGAAATTAGTGGCAGTACGAATTGAAGTAAACGTAAGCTAAATAAGTAAAAGCGAGCTGTTGTGCTAGGGGTCCTCTGTTTGAATCCTGCCATCGGACAATTTCATTTATGCTTATTAATTAAAGTCAACGTCTTTCTTGTCGACTTAACCACAACTTTTCCGTATTGGGTATTTTTCAAACCTCTTTCCTGGGCCGATTCCGGAGATCGTGCACAGCCGCGCCAAAAAAAAAAATACATAATTTTCATGTTCGAGCTCTGTTATTGTTTCGCACTTTTAATATTTAAGCCTGAGAAGATTTAAGACAAATGGCAATCGCTGTCGGTTTTTCTCTTTCATGGCATTTCTTTGTGGGCTTCCATTTTTAAAATTAAGAGGAATAATTCTGTGAAGAATGTAAGACCTGGTACGAGCAACTTTAGTGATTGAATGATGTGGCAATATAACCCACATGCACCGCATCTTGTATAGCCATAGCATGGTATATAGTATACAATTACATAAATATATACGGAACCTCACGGCGACGAAGACGCCAAAAATTCGCTTCGAGTGCACATATAATTGCTCTCGCAATAAAAGCAGAGCAAGTGTGGTTCTTCGTGGACGGCGGTTTCAAATTTTGAGTTCCCAAAACGCCTCACGGATCTCCACGCTCAGCTTCGTTCTGACTCTCGTATGCTTACCGGCCATAATACGTCTTTCCGAGAAACAGAAAACTCGGAGCTTACGTAGTATAAAAGCGGGATAAAATCGGCCGTGTAGAGGACGCGCGATCAGGTTACGGGCTTGATGACGCGCCCCGTTTTATCCATATCGCTGAAAGCCCAAGACCTTTGCGTGTCAAGTTCGTTTTTCTTCTCGTTTTCTGCTTGTTAGATACTCGCTGTTTGTTGGTCTTTCCCGCATGAGCGCAGTGCGTGAGTGCAAGGGAGCAATGATGCGCGGCAACACCACTAAATACTAGATGCCCTAAAGGTACTATACTACTTCACCGCAGTATAACAGACAGTTACGAGTGCCCTGGTAGGACATTTGAAATAGACGACGCAACGACGCACTAGCGTCGCATGCATGCTTGTTTGAAGGTGAAAGCGTAATCTGGGTAGGCAACAATGAGTCTCTTCGACTTGACCTCCACGACGGCCCAGGACTGCCCTGAAGCACCATTTTCAGCCAATGAGCGTTGGTGTACGCAGCGTCACGGGCAGTCCTGGGCCATCCGGGGCTATTCAAGTCGAAGAGACCACATATTGCCAAACACTACTGACGCTAAAGTGACCAGACTATACACGAAGTGCTGAGACTGCACAATGTTTGATATTATAATACTGTAGACCATAGCGTGCCATACGACAATATAATTAAAATTAAATTGATGTCATGAAGTTCAAAAAAATATGGGGTTTTACGTGCCAAAACCACGATTCTGATTATGAGGCACGCCGTAGTGGGGGACTGCCGGAAGCTTGGACCACCTGGGGTTCTTTAACGTGCACCTTTAAGTACACGGGTGTTTTCGCATTTCGCCCCCATCGAAATGCGGCCGCCGTGGCCGGGATTGAACCCACGACCTCATTCTCGCTAGCGCTACGCCATAGCCACTGGGCAACATGGCAACATAACCTTGCAGTACGAAGGCATCCCGAAACGTTAGAAGACACGCATTGTTCTTTCCGCACTAGCACGGTTCGTCCGTAAATGACGGAGGGTATGGAGATAAATGAAACACGCTGAGCCCGGTTGGCTACCCTGCACTGCACGGCCCTGTTTTCGGCACCCTACGCCGGAAAAGGGCGAAAGGGGTTAGGCAGAAGCTGATAAGAGAGATATTATTCACGCATGCAAGCAATGTTGAGTTGTTCGTCATTGCATCAAAACGGGGCGTAAAGCATCTTGCCCCCCCCCCCCCCCCCCCCCACACACACACACACACGCACACTTGTGAGCATAGCTGGAGCTGTCGACTTATTAGTGCCTTACTGATGCACTGCACAGAACAACATCGTAATACGATGCACCTGAAATGTATGCAATGCTTCACTGACAAACGTCATGAAAAGCTGGAATGGTAATAAACAACGGCTCACAACAATAAGTGTAAGCTGTAAGCAAATGTAAGCAACTGTAAGCAAATGAAAAAGGCGTCAATGACAAAGCAAGAAGAGTAACAGCCTTGTGGCTATAGTTAGTGAAATAGAACTGGGCGCACTAAAACGCATATATGTACGAGGACGTGTGTTCCATACGTTGTCTAAAACACAGGACCCTATGAACCGTTTTATGTCCAAAATCAACCTGACATTTCAAGGCGCCTGAATATAAAATCCGACACGCGTAAAGCACGCATGAGTGCAAGAGAGCCCCGAAAATCTTATCACAAATGTGAGATTGTGTGGTCTATCTCGCAGTGTATGCGCAGACGTTGCTCGTCGTATCAGATATACCACGTCGTACACCACGTGTCTGCATGTTTTACGGTTCAGTGATACAAACAGTAGCGCGCTATTTTTTTTTATATACTAACGTTCGCTGAAAGGGCAGCACAAATTACGTCTGGGATCCTTTGACTCGAGCCCGAAGTATTCCAAATGCAATTACCTCTTGGTAATTTGATTTAGACATCGCCTTGATGTCAGCCCTCGCAATGTAGCCCGAGCGCGCCTTATCGGACACGACCGTCTGAAAGCCCTTGCAGCGGGGGGACTGAAATGAGTTCTGTAAAGCCGTTAAATATTTCTGCAACACTTCTGCCGCTTCCAGAAATACTGAATTAAAAACCTTTGATCATCTGCCTGAGAACAGCCAGCCGCTCGATTTTGTCTGTTCATGATCTCCCGTTCAGCGCCGCAGCATATAAGCTACCGTAACTCGAAGCTCCTCTTGCTTGGGCCAGTCACGTAAACATGCCCTATTACCGCTTTTTTGTTTTAGCTTTTATTAAAATGTGTGTTGTATTTTAAGCTTAAGGGAACCAACTCGGAATTTTTCGCCTCCTCCTTGCCCTTCTTATTATTCTTCTGACAATTTTTATTTCTGCATTTACCTTTCTTGTTTCCTTGTTTGTTTAACTAACTTCTTTGTCTTCTAATTGATTTTAAGTCCCTAAGACCCTCGATATAGCGGCTTCTTCCTTTGTTTCTTTTTTATGGTGGTAATACTGATAAAATATTACCAGTATTGGCACAAGATCATTGGAGCTCTACGAAGTTCCGTGCTCCTCTCTTATGACAGTGCTCAGCCGCCGAGATTATTATTTTTAGGTGCCTTAAAGGTCTGTTAAGGCATTATATACACAAGTGTTGGGGAGGGAGTAACATAATGTTTTCGCTCCCTTGCGTTTAAATACTGCAGTAGGGTTTCCATTTGGGCTTGTTGGTTTTCCATTAAGAGCGCGTAGCACTGCACGCAAAAAATATGGACAGAAGAAGGAACACGCTTTACACAAACCGTGTTCCTTCTTTTGGCCATGTTTTTCGCGCGCAGTGCTACATGTTCTTAATGCGTTTAAATAGCATATACAACAATATTTGCACAAGGGAAACTTCGGGAGGTTTGTAATCATGCGACGCTGGCTGCAGCGTAGCACAAGGTATCGCGTAACCCGCATCAAAATGCGAAATAAAAGGAACTGTAACAGCAACCACGCTGCTGTCTAGTCAGAATGGCAATCTCCTAACCCCAGATAAAATATTTTTTTTCTTTCCTGGTCCCAACCATTATAAGACGCCACCGAGCCCAATCCTCTCACGACCATTTAAGGAACACGCCTGAGACATAACAGAATTGGCGGCAACATGTTTTCAAATCGCACGATTGTTGTAGTCAAGATACTTGATGTAAAAATGAAGAAGAAAGTCGCAGCTTCGCCCGAAAGGCGAAGCATCGATTGCGATAGCAAACTAGTAGAGAGCTAAGGTAGTTGTTTAATTGTAGTACGAAGCAAAGGTGGTTGTTTAATTAATGGGCCGTATAAAGCTGTAAACACTCGCTTACTAACTAAATAGACAAGCACGGTGTCCCGCGCGCAAAGATAAACATAAACACATCTCGCTCGATGACCGCGGAAACTACGCTGTGAAAACGCCGGAGTGAGAAAGCGCGCCAGTA
Source organism: Dermacentor silvarum (assembly GCF_013339745.2). NCBI lineage: Eukaryota > Metazoa > Arthropoda > Arachnida > Ixodida > Ixodidae > Dermacentor > Dermacentor silvarum. The sequence continues at coordinate 177,815,943 of NC_051159.1, read as the reverse complement.
GCAGCGGGCAAATTGACCTTCGCGCTGTCTCTCATCTCGCTTCAAGGCGAACTTGACGTCGAAAGCACAGCGCATACGAAGCTACCGGCACTCGGCGCATGCACTTTATCCCCATTGCAGATCGCTTTGAAGATGAGGCCCGCGCGGGCGAGCACTTCGCCCACATGGCAGATCGCTTTCAAGATACGGCGCCCGCGCGGCCGCGCTGTGAGCAGCAGCAGCCCTCTTCCTCTCCGTCGACTCGCCTCCGTGCCTCGCGCGTGAAAGAATAACGCGCGCTTCCGGCCTGCCTTCCTCCCTCGCGTGCGCTGCATTGAGCCGCGAGCCGGCTCACCCTCGTATGCTTTCACTCGCACACACAGCGTACGGCACGCGGCGACGACTTTATCGCCGTTGGACTTTCTACGGAAGCTCAAGGCGACGGCGACGACGACGACGCCGACGGCAGAAATGAGCTTGCAGTAAATGCTATCGCAATAAATAAAAAAGCTAACCGGTTTCATTTCTATCGGACCATGTGAAAATATCTTGCCTATAGACAACAAAATGAAAGAGGATGGAACAGAAGCATAGAGCGGCATGTAAGAAGCTGAAGAGGAAGCAAAAGACAGAGCAATGGCGCTGCGGAACGTGTTAACATCGTCTCTCGGGGTACGCATGGAAAACTAGGTGTAGAATTAAGAACAAAACAGAAACGGCAGTTCTCCAGATTTGCACCAGCTATGGCTGCGAGGGCTTCGCACTTTTGACAAAGCTGTTCCGTTATTTTTCTCGTTTTTCTTTCTTTTTCTTCTGCTTGTGTGACTGAACAGGATGTTGCTTTAGGCTATAACTGCGCGCCTCTGCTAACATCCCCTCTTCACGCCATATATGCAAATTTACGAGGACGGGTTTTCTGTGCCAGTGCTAAGCTTGTTGTTGAATTTATGTATATTTCTTCTCGGCAGAAAGCAGACGGGACAGTGCGTGAATGGGCGCTACACGTGCTGACGCATGTAAAACGCAGATTTGAGCTGTTGCCATTGACAGTGCCAGCAATCCGAGAAGGCCTGATCGAACGACAGACAGGGTCCATTCTCTGTGCCTCCGGTACGCGTCTGTTTTTTTCTTTTTTTGTTCCAGTGAACAAAAGTTTCTGTCTCTGAGCACGTAAGCGTTCGCAGCCACGCCTCGATACTTTTCGAACACTAGAAGAAACTTAATGGGGAAAACTGGAAAAAAGCGCTATATATGAAAAAAAAAAAGGTTGTAAAATGCGGATCGTCTTGTCACCCACGCAGTATCCAAATAACTGAAAAGTCATTTCCGGCCTCGTGTCAACAGAGAGAGAAAATGGCGATACGAGAATCAAAGCGGCTTCATGGGCGTCGACACTGACATCGCAATAAAACAGAAAACAAAAGCGCACCTGCTACAGCAGCACTCAGCCGTAGAAGGAGCACGCAATAAAGCAACGTACGTACACTGCGCTGACGTTCCCGTTCCATCCCGTAGCTACAGCGTCGGAATAGTTTATGGTTATACCAGTAACGCGCTATATACGTCCTATGCGGCGCCGTTGTCGACCGTCAAAAGAGGCGCGACAAGCGCGAATTCCGAGCGCGGCGGCGCTTTTGTTCCCGTGCCTGCGTTTACAGCGTGCGTGTGCCGCTGGTGCATTCTCGGATGTTTGCGTAGATGGTGTGCTTTCAATTTATCCTTTTCAACGTTTACGCCGCCGCCGCGTCGCATTGCGACCATCTGAGCTCCTGGGCACGTCCAAAGCATACGCGCCCGGTTCGCGCGTACGCCGTCCGCGCAACCTTTACGCGGAAAACGCCTTTAGACCCCGCCAGAACGTGCGATGAGTGGTAACGAGTCTGGTGCTGCAGTGGGCAACGTAACCGCGCATTGCTCTTTCCTTGGGTCGCTATGGCTCAAATGCCGTGTTTTGCATCCGGAAAACAGAATCAGCTTTTGCGAGCTCTTGCGCGACCTCCGTAGCACGGCGTTGTCATGGGACGTGCTTCCCAATCACGTATGCAACCGCATATATATACAGCGGGGGCGCAGTGGCACCAGTTCGAGAAAGCCGGCTGCGAGCGACCGCGCATTTTATAGCAATGACGAGATTTGTTTCGACAGGCGGAGCCGAATCACGGCGCAAGAAGGTCGTGTTGCTTTGTATCACTGCGTCATAAGACCTAAAGGAAGCTGTGTTATGCTATTTGAAGGGAGTGCAGCAAAGGAAGACTGGAAAGATTTACTTGGTCTGGCTCTGCTTGGCTATCCTAGGTTCAAGGAATCGGACAGAACTTTTCAAATATGAAGAGCCACGAATAAAAGAAATAGCAGAACATGCCTTTTATTGAATCAATATGAGAATGTAAAGCAAAATGTGTAGGGTGATTTCGATGATCATACACAGAAAGTTGATACGAGCCCGATGGCTTGTACAGCCGCGTCCACGTCTGTGTAGAGCGCGCAAGCAGACAGCCTTGCTCTGCGGGGCGACACCGTGCGGCAGTTGCGGAATCTGACGCACTGTGCCCAGGAGCATGCGCGGCCTAATATACATGCCGACATGCATTGCACGAGTGGCAACGTTGAAAGGGGCCGTTGTTTAACCGAACATGTACGCTTCCTCAGGGCGCTCTCGGCATCTCCATGCGAAAAGATTGCGTGTTTCAGCTGATAACACGCACCCGTCTCTCACAACAAACTATGCGCGCTTTCTGGCCGTTCCGATTAGGCGGTGATACGAAAAAATGATAACGCCAACAGCGGCGTAAAAAGAAAATCGAGGCGTTAATTTTTTGATTCCGTCTTCTGCCTGCCCTAGGCGCTTATAGATAATGCGTTATTTTGTATTTTGGCTCAACATTACTTATTACAGGGCGTGGCGTGTTCAGCCATTGCCGAAGAAAGGAAGCTTCAGCCTACGGAGAACATTTCCACAAGGGGCCTTGTGGTTGAAACTTTGCCACCTTCCTGAGGTTCCCCGTGTTAGGCCGCTGCGGACTACTTAAAATGCCCGTCTTTCTGTGGCTCCCTTGTCGTTCTCTGGAGAAAACTGCATTATGCTCAATAGCATAGCCATTAGAGCAGCAATGACCACTTCGTTGGATCAGTAGGGTTACACGACGACTTGTACTTTTTAAAAATACAACATGGAAACACTGAGAAAAAGAACAACTTTTATTTATGCGAAAATATGAAACGAGAAATATCGCCTATTTTCTAATAGAGAATGGGTCCTCCACGATTCTGTTTCACAGTTTCGATCCTCTTGGGAAGCGAGTCGTACAGCTGATTCACAAGGTCTGGCAGCTGTCGGAGACGGTCCCACTCCTCTTTAATAGCTAACCAAAGCTCGTCAGCGTTGACTACGGCTAGGCCTGCTCTTTTTGACTAGATTTTACTTCATCATTCCCCATACATTTTCTATGATATTTAAATTGGGGCTTCTCGCCGGCAATTTTAGCCTTGTCACACCTAAATTGTCCAGCGTCTGCTCCACTGCCTTTGATGTGTGGATTGGTGCGTTGTCCTGTTGTAGTTAGTAAAGTCCATCCGGGAAGGGGCCATCGAGAACATGCGGAATGAGCACTGTCTCCAAAACATCCACGTACGTTTCAGAGGTCATGTTCTCTAAAAGTCTATGCAATGGTCCCAAACCTGTGTGGCTGACCGCGCCCCACACGTGAACAGTGGTGCGCCCGCTTGAACGAGTACCCAAGACATAGCGATAGTCGTACCTGCGGGAGATGTGTCATCGACATATGCATTAAACTAACAGCTATTGCGCTGACATTTTAACAGAGGTTAAATATTGGTAAATCAGCATGGGCCATGTTGCAAAAAGAAAAAGAAAGGGAAGTGCTTGATGTCAATTAAAACTTCGCGGAGCAAGGCGAACTCCGAGACCATGCAGGAAGAAAAAAAAATTATTAGTAGCAATGCTGAAGTGAAATATTATCGTATTACTTGTCGTAACTGCTTAGAAGCTTGAGAGATTATACAAAAGGCGCTTTCATTTTCAAGCAATGCTGTTCTTGAAAGAAGTATGGAACTACCCAGCACTCGCAGCCAGTAACAACAGTAGGAATACGTAACATACCGGCAGTTGCGCGTACAGCCACACCTTCCTCTGCTGGTCCCAACGGGTGCAGAACGAGGCCTCATCCGTGAACACAACCGCGCGCCAGTTGTTCGGGCACCAAGACTCCACCACAGACGCAAATTAAAGTCGCTCATTGCGGTGTTTTTCACCCAGCATAACTTTTTGCGCTGACACTCTGCTCCTTATATCGGCTTCGTGAAGCCGTCTCTTGATTGTCGTAAGGCTGATATTTCCGAGTCCGACTTTGTCCCTTATTTCTCTGGCGCTGAGGTAAGGATCGGTCAAAGCTGCTGCCACGATTAAGCGGTCCTCATCTTCTGATGTCACCCGCTGTCGACTTGCACGGGGAGCATCACTAATTCGTCCTTCATAATAAGCAGCCTGAAGGACCCTGTTAACTGTGCGCATAGGGCGCCGGGTAGCTGCGCATAACGCTCTTTGGGAAATTATGCGCCCCATAATAGCAATTGCGCGTCGCTCATCCGCTGTGAGTCGGGGAGCCATCGCGAATAGATTCTGTGAAAAAGGTTTGATATTTGTATGTCTAATATAGGCAGCACGCATGCGATGTTGTCATTTCATTGGCCGATAACATTATCTGGGACGGGTGAAGACATAGTTTTTCATAGCAAGTGCCGTGACAGAAACACACGCATTATCACTCACGTGCGCAATTCCCTTGTCATCGCGGGTAGTAAGACGGCGCCATCGGGTAATGCGCACAACGGCAAAACACGTGCGCTTACCAACATAATTTCTGGTTTAAAGCAGCGCGCGCCGATCTGCATGTTTCTTAGGCCACGCATGCTCCTTGGCACACCTCGTCAGACCCCGCAACTGCCGCAAGGCATCGCCCCGCAGAGCAAGGCCGGCTGCACGCGCGCTCTACACAGACGTGGTCGCGGCTGCACATGTGTAAAAACAATATTTATTTTCTTGATAAAGTAACGCTAGCAAGGCTTAGACACGGTTCTGCTTCTACTCCGACATAGTATAGGCCCCGCGGTTGCTAGATAAGCTTGTGTTGCCTTTCTGTCCATGCAGCAACCTTGCAGTGCCTTAAAGAAACTGACAGTAACTTAAGTATCCTTACGTGATTTGAATTCGAAAGGATCATGACATCTCTAATTAATTGGTTACGTCCGTGATATGTGACGTCATACATCGTCACTACTTCACTACTCCACCTTGATCCACCTTGCTCTAGTTTGTAGCAACCTTGATCCACCTCGAACCACTTTAATCCACCTTCATGCACTTCACCTTAATTCACTTTACTCCACCTTAAATCACCTTACTCCTACTTGTTCTAGCTCATGAAATTCACGTTAACTCACTTTAATTCACATTAATTACCCCTAATTACTATTAATTAACTTTGTTATACCATTTACTATCTTCTGTATTACTACTGACGTCATACAAGACGTTGATGACGCCACATTGATTTTCGGTACCACTCGCTGCGGACAACGCCGGCTTTTCTGCCGCGTGGGACATACAATGCTTTAGCATTAATATATAAGAATCAGTGTCATTGTAGATGTACTGTATTAATGCAGTTGATTGGAACAGAGCGGCGTAAATATTGGGCGGTGATATCGCCTTGCCTCTCGCCTTGAGACCCAGAGTTCGCAAATATACAGTTTTAACAGAAGTCTAAGTCATTGATAAAATAAAAATGTAATGACGTTTATACTTGAAAACATTAAATATAATACTGTCACCTTGTGGGAGCCGCCTGCGTCATCCTAAGGGTTGATCTTCAGGACCTGAATAAAGTTTACAATACCATACCATACCTTGTGGTGACGGTAAGTGCAAGGCAGCGTCAAAACTGTGAGTCATGAATCTAACTCTTTGTTCGGCGAACGTGTGCCCAGAAAAACAAGCGGCGCTCAAAGCTCAATTATAGCAGTGAGCCAACACCACCAAGATAGCACAAGGCCTGCGCACTCCGATCATGACGTCATGCTACCTGGCGCGACTGCCATAGAATCTAATGGGGATGCTCCCGCGTAAGCAACTGTGATTTTGACCGTCACCGCTTTCGTCACGCCAGCCTTTGCAATGGAAATTTTGGGCCACGTAGCATTACGTCATAGATCGGAGTGTGTAGGCAACACCACCTAGATAGTACAGGCCTACGCACTCCGATCTATGACGTCATGCTACCTGGCCCGAAATTTCCATTGCCAAGGCTGGCGTGACGAAAGCGGTGACGTCAAAATCACAGTTGCTTACGCGGGAGCATCCCCATTAGATTCTATGGCAGTCGCGCCAGGTAGCATGACGTCATGATCGGAGTGCGTAGGCCTTTTGCTATCTTGGTAGTGTTGAGTGAGCACAATCTGATTTATGGGTCAAGTGCGTCGGCTATTTATTCATGAATCTTTGTACATCCCGGCATAATCGCTGTTGCTCGCGTACGTTGCAAGCGTGTCTTGCGCACCAAGCGATAACATTGTGACTGTGGTTAACCGGTGAAAACCGGTCGTCGGAAAAATATAAACAATGTGCGCATGTCAGTATCTCTTACTCAATCACTAATTAACTCGAATGAAGGCAATGTATCGGGTGCGTACGTGGGGATAAACGAGATTTCTATATGGAAATAAGTTTAAAGCTGCGTACTTTTGGCTACACCATTTCATTTTTTGAAGTAAAAAAATTAAATATGTTGAAACAACAGAAATCACATGTTATCGTGCGCAAATATTGACAAATATAGTTAGAAATGAAAAATTACGAACAGGGAATAAACAAATACGCCTGTATTATGGTCTCACACGTGAAATAGCCACTATTCTGCACCTAAGAAAAGTGAAGTGTGAGAACATGTGCTGTTTATATGAAACCAAACTTTTCTAAGACGTAGAGAAGAAAGAGAGTGGATATGCGGTAAAGACGCTTTAAGTCATTGGTTTTAGAAGCTCTGGATGCGTAAGAAATACGCAAACACTTTCGTACATCTCTCTCACATTGAATCAATCATCGAATCCATTGAAGCCGGGAAGCTGGAAAGTCATGTCAGGTCCTTTTTGTTAGTGCGGATTCAGAGTTTTATAGCCCCCTTGCTCAAACACAGCCTCAGAAGGCAAGAACGGCATGATTCTGTTGTTTTTTTTATCTTCTGTCCTGTTATACATGGGTTGCTGTGGATATGTTTAGGTAGAGAGTGCGTCGACTGCTTTATTCCTCTCTGTATTCTACCGCAAGAAAGAAATCATAATAATGATGATGAAATATATAAATAAGTGGAAAATATGCAATGAAACTAATAAAGATTACAACACCGCGAGTGTGGTGCGCGAGGGGATCACTTGTTTATTTCCTCCTCTATAAAGAAGTTATTTGTACCACAGACACAACCAGAAAAAAAAGAACGAGAAATATTAGCAAAATCAAATCAACCTTCTCGAACTCGACGTTTGCCTACAGGAACCGTATGCGTATCAGCGAACTTATTCTGCTGCGCTCTCTTGCAAAACAAGCGTTACCTATATACGACAGCGCTGAGTGGATTATGAAGAGTACGTAACGCTTAAATAGACGAAAGAAACGAGCGTCGCGTCTGTGGATGTGGTCCAACAATTTCCTTGCGTAAGCGCAATTCATTCGCCTGTATTCACAACCTGCACTCGGTTGGGTAACGCTTGTAACAGCTATCGCGCAGAAGTCTCCGTAAGCCGTCGGATTGGCATAAGATGGGGATGCAAAAAAGAAAAAAAAAATGACCTCGAAAGAAGAAGGCAGATGGCACATCAAGAAGAACGGAAGCAGCAAAACGCGACGCATCGGCTGGAAGGGTCCGACCACTATAGAGAGAAGACGAGCGTGCTGCAACCTCAGTTCCGATCGCGACACCCTGCAGTCGGCATTGATGTCAACGCACGGACCACCCCGGATAAGAAAGGCCTCCGGGTACCCGTCGACTCAGGAAATGGAACGTCATTCAAAGTCTTTCGAGACGAAACGGCGCGGCGCCGGCGGCTCTCAAAAAGAAAAAGGGCTCAGCGAGAAGACGGGGCTCCGATAGCCCGACGTCTCCAAATTGAGCTGCACTCGTTGCGCTAGCTGTATCACCGCTGCAACCATACGACTGTGCGCTGTCTTCCGAGGGCTGCCGAGTGGCCAAGGCTGCGCTCTGCGGCTGCGGATGAGTTAGCTACGCTGTCCCTTGAGACGCATTAGCATGTGTAGTCACTTAAGTAACGACTTCGAATACAATTGGCTTTGGTGTATGCGTTCATTCTTAGAGCACGTGATGTTATGTGCGACGCGACGGTATACTGTAAGCGTGCCGATATCTGACGCAGCAAGAACTCCACCACTGACTACTTCGCCGGTCTGGAAGTCATTTGATGTCGAGCAGGAACTGGTATCTGTCCACTTGGTTATGAAATCGTGTTGTTGTGCTTGTTTTTTGTTTTTTTTTGTGTTTTTTTTTTTTTTTTTGGGGGGGGGGGGGGGCATTTGTGCCTATATGCTTAGCGCTGAATGGCAAATTACGCCACCAATGATATTTTGTATATTATTTCGGTTTGACTGTACCGCCAACTAAAGAAATAACACAGGGCACTTGATTATAGCGCAAGAAATTCCGAAATCCAGGCAGAGAGTTGCAGAAATTGGCATCGATTTCAGCGCAAGTTGAAAGAGAAAACAACCTCCCCTAAAAGACATTACACGGCCATGACCTCACGCTGGCAAGGTACGGATGTCCTTGTCCTTTAGAAGACGTAAAAGAAAACCAGAGCGCAAATTAATCACTACTGTTTTTCTTTCGTAGGCGTCCGTCTGTTCATCCAATGTCTACGTAATCGTTTCGCATTAACATAGTTTGTAAACATGCCTTTAGACTATGTAAATAAATTTTATAATGGTTATCTTACCGTCGGAGACTTCAAGCATATGACGGAGCATCCCTCTCTTGGCAGCGGCGCATATACAGAACGCGTTCTACTTTCGTGTCTTTCGCTCTGCTCCGTTGAGGCGGTAGCCCGACTCAGACCGGGACGAATTATTTCCTTAACGACGATGTATTCGCACTGACGAACTACATGGTACGGACTTAGTCTGGTATTAAGCTACAGAAGAATGACAACTTTCCCTACCATGATTTTTCTCCTTTGCCTCCTAACGCAAAATATATGAACGAAACAAAGGCAGCCGAGAGTCGTCACCTCGAAGCGTAGTGGGAAGCGCACTCCCGTTTAAAGAGAGAAATCAAATTGGTCAAGCTTGAAGCAAGATTCAATTCGATGCATAGACCCGGTGCGCGTACACTAGCTAATCAAATCGTGAACACGCATTTTGGATCTTTTTTGTATAATAGCTTATGAGACGTCAAACTGCATGCCTTCCAAAGTCGATTTTAGAGCAACATTTACTTCTGAGTAACGCAAAAGCAGCAATGTCTTAACACGAACACAGATCATATGCTTCGCACTGGTACTGATGCGTCATTTGGCTGTCGCGGAAGAACAAGAAATGGAGGCGTCTCCGTGTGTTTGACACACAGCCACTTTTCATTGTGTAAATTTGCTGCTCCCAAATATAAAACACGTCACAGGCACTACGCAGCTGCAGTTAATGGCCTATTCATATGCGACAGAGAAACTAAATTCACTTCCTTTTGTGCAGTGACAGAAAGGAAACGACGGAATTCTAAATAGCAACCGCATGAAAATGAACATCTTTGGGATCTGTGATGACTCTTTATGAAAGCATGTTTGACGGAGTTCAGATTTCGCTTGCGCTTCAATGCTGTGGACAACTTTCTTGGGTTTTAGGGCGTTCTCGTCTGCCACAGTAGAATGGAAGTGACTAAGTTACTGCACACAACTTTCGTGTCTCACCACCGACCTGACCGACGAAGCTATAGTCGAAATACCTGCAGTCGACAACGCTGACTGTTTTTTCTGTATTTAGTGCATGACAGCTGACGTTACGTTCTCATAAGTGACATCTGTTGTGATTTGTATTTATTGTATGTGAGCTGACGTTACGTTCTCATAAGTGACATCTGTTGTGATTTGTATTTATTGTATGTGAGCTGACTTTCCTGTTCTAATCTGTTGAGAGTTGCCTCTTCTAAATTGATGTTAGATGACTATGTTCATATTCGTGTGGTGAATGGTTTCAGTGCATTTACGCCACCAAGACTGTCGGATTTTTCCTTGTTACCTTTCTTTTCTCAAGTACCTGCTTGCTATTTCATATTTGGTATATACTTGTTCTATGAGAAAAGAAGTAGCCAGTGTCGCCTAAAGGCGCAATCTCCTACATATTAGGTATTACAAAAAACATTACCAACGTTCACCCGTATCCTGTGGAACTGCGCACTGGCAACGTGGACACATAAGTCGTTGGATGATTTACACCGTTCGCGCCAGTATTACAAAAGTATCAATATCAATTATCACAGGCTGATGTCATTGCCTGGACAGTGTTCCAGACGGAACCTGCGATTCCCTGGCTGCAAATATCCAGTCACTGTCATCTGAATTACTGCTCAGACATATTTGGACTTCGCAAACATGACGGTGGCGAGTGCCCAGTGAAGAACCAAGTCAAAAACTAAAAGGCATTAATCAACCAATCACTTCATTAGGAGACCGAACTGTGTACCCAAAGTAGTAGGTGCCTATTGAAATGCTGGCTTGATACAACTTAGGTGGCACAAAATAGCGCTTTATATTCAGGCAAAAATAACAGAAATCCGATGTGCGCTCGTTATTCCCACTATATACAGCACATCGATGTTAACACGACAAAGCTACAAATTAGTCAGAGCATCAAACATAAACTGATTTACATCTCTAAATCATTGTGAAAGCGAGATTCCTCATTATCATACCAGACAACAAGACACACACGCTCCATTTGCCGCATGTTTCACGCTTATTTGGACCGCCTGTCAATAATGTCTCCAGCGACTGTTACATCCCTGAGAGTGGGAAAACAAAGTACAAGGGGCTGCTGCGGTGACGTTATAGCCATACACAAAATGCTATCTTTGCCTTCCACTTGTCATTTTTTTTCCAAAACTAACATTTATCTTCGGCTAATGAAAAAAAAAAAACGCGAGTGTCTTGTTTTCACTTTTGCCTTCTTTCTCTGCTCCCTGTTAACGCAGCACGAAGCTAATCGGACAACACAAACGGCTCGCGCCAAAAATAGAAAGAGATTTCATATCTGGGACGGCAGCGCATCTTCTTTCGTTTCCCTCAATATTTGCGCTGTTCCGCGGGAACAGCGCGGCGACTCTCCGGCGTGTGTTTACCCAGTGTCCGCGTAATGGGCTTCTCCTTCGGCGGGGACCCACTCAACCTAATTAGTTTCCGCAGATGGACGTGCATGTGAGTGAGGACACGAACACTTGCCATTCACAAGGGAGCGTCCTTCGAGCGGTATTCGTGGGCGGATCGGTAAGGCGCGCTGCCAACGCTGTCGCCCGCCCGTTGTTTTCTTTGCATGGCCGCTGCTCGCGCAAGACCCTCTGTTCTTCGAACGATGGCGTTACACGGACAGGGTGCGATCAGAATGCTCGCCCGTGTTTCTTCTGAACAGAGAGGAAGCACGCAATATTGGCCATGTGGCAACGAACGTGGCCACTGGCAGAGCAAAGTACAATGAGAAAGGACAGTGCTTGCCTCCGCAATGAAGAAACTAAGGGAACGAGGTAAAAAATAATAAAGAAACAATGCAGCGCGAATAAAATTTAAAAAGTTACTAAATGTTGGCGAGCAGCCTGCCTCGAGAGAGAGAAAGAGAAAGAATAAGAAAGGCAGGGGAAGTTAGTTACCATTGCAAATCATTGCCTCGTGGGCACGTGCCATATTTTAAAAGCGACAACAACGACAACCAGCTTACACCTGGTTTGCTACCAGGTGGAGAATGTGGAGGAACGGAAGCAAAGAGGGGTAAAAAAAAAGGGGGGGGGGGGGGGGGGGAGGAAAGCGCTGCTCCTGACAAGAGTACTGCCAGAAAGTGGCTGCTGTTTAAATTATTGCGTCCTTCTTTCCTGGTTTTTCACCTAGCATGCCGTGTTTAGCCAAGAAGCAAAGACGTTGCAGAAGCACCCAACATCCGAAACAAAATGATCGCGAGCAGCAAATTATTAGCGCTGAGGAGAAAGAATGCGCGACTTATTGAAATCTGAATCAACTTACCCGTCGCAATTAGGGCGTAAACAACCCGTAATCTTTCATATGTCTGAGAAGTTATTTCAAAATCTAGAAATGAAAATTTTAGATGATAGCGTCAGCATAAGATGGAGAGAAGCAGGGCGAGAAGGGCACTCAAACGTTACCCCATCAACCGGATTTGTGGTGCGAGGAAGTTGTTTGACTTCTGTTGTTGTTGTTGTTGTTGTTGTTGTTGTTGTTGTTGTTGTTGCTGTTGCTGTTGTTGTTGTTGTTGTTGTTGTTGTTGTTGTTGTTGTTGTTGTTGTTGTTGTTGTTGTTGTTGTTGTTGTTGTTGTTTTATTGAAATGAAAATAAATGAAAAATGTAGCCACCCTATAATGGTGACCGCTACTCCTTTTTCCATAGCAGAAACAACAATATGAAAAATATATAAGTAGTGCGTGTCGTTGTTTTGTCATCAATCTTTTCAAGGCATGCTAAAGCCGATAAGGAGTACGTACAAATTACCCACTTTTTTGGTCTCATATGTTTTGATAAAATAAGTGGTTTGGAGAATTGTCACTAATTCCGCTATAGTTGGTGACGACGTGCGTCCTAGCCGACAAACGTACTCCACCTGTAAGGATGGTATAATATAAGCTGCAGTCGCACTTCCGTTGATTACAAAACCGTCCGTATAGACGCTGCTAATGTGGAAACGTCGCTTCTATTTTTAGAACCTTCGATCGACGTTTCTATTTTCAGTGCTTGTAGAAGCCATGGTGGGTAACAGAAGTGAGTGCCAAAAGACCGATCGTGGATCATTAAGAGCAGTGGGTGCGCAGAATGCTCAGGTAGAAATTCTGAAGAGATGCCGGCATGTTTCCTGGCTGCGAATTACGGTGAAATGTGGTTCCCGCGCTTCCACATTAGTGAGGTGGTGGTGTTGTTCGCAGCTTGTGTCATCCCGCGCCTCATTATTCGCAAAACACGGAGGGAACATTGCATTTTCAAATATTCGTCATATCTTCTCACGTACAGGAGTAACGCTTTGTCAGTCGTAGGATAGTTAAATAATTGACAAAATATATGTTACCCACATTTTACAACGAAGCTGTTTACCTCTAGCCCCCTATGCACCCCCCGCATGCGTTCCCAGGGGAGGTACCCTGGGCGGCTTCCGAATCACGGCGCGTGGACAGGAATGGAGACGGGTGAGGGAAAGAGGAAAGAGTCTGGCGACGGCGCCTGTGCACGTGGCCTGCGCTTCTGTGGTTATAGCGTCCCGCGCGTCGGAGGTGTCGTCGCAGCTGCAGCAGCGGTTGCGGCAGATGCATAGGAGGTGCGGTGACTGCGGCGGCGCTTGTGTCGGCGTAGTGGGGTGGATGAAAAAAAAAATGGAGGATTTCATAATGTGCGCAGCCCATGTATGCAGCCAATGTTTGCAGCCTAAACAGCTTCCTTGGTAATCCGTCCCCATATGAATGTTGCGGCCCCACTAATTTTTTCCTTATTAGCATTCTAATAACAGGTGCAGCGCATTTTATATATACTTCAAGTGAACGTATACTTCGGAGAGCGTTCAAGGCATGTTAAAAGGTAGTCACGAGGCTAGCAGCCGTTTCGAGATATGCGTCTTAGAAATCATCCACTAGATCCAGTGGCCGTTTCAGATTTTACCCCGCAGTGAGCATAAAAGGTTATACTTCAAAATGATACCTGGAACACTAAGGTATCCGTGCCATTTTTCAGAGAAGTATGCGTCGAAATTCCTTCCTTTTAAATGAACACCTTGTGAGCTCCCACTATCTTAACACCCACAATTACAATATTTCAACTAAAGTTCGTAATTAAATGTTATTCGTAAATTGAAGTCGATTAAAAAGCATATTAGTTATTACGTCACTATTTCTAAAACCTCCTGCCGCAAAACAAATAATAAAACGCACTGCCGAAGCAATGACAGCTTTATTGCTACTGCAAAATCTTTACAAATTACTCAAAGCATCTAATGAAATCTCTAGCACATAATATCTAAACGTTCAACGAGCTCAAAAAGGAAGCTCTTGAGCCAACGCGCACAAGGCAGTAATCGATACCACTTCGTCTTAGTTTTTGAGTATTGTTGTTTGCAATCACATAATTGGTCTGACTTGCGTCTAAGTCTGCGATAAACATACGTATAGGGTTTGTATGGAGGTCCAATGGAGATTACCACTCGATGGCACAGAAAGACGAAAAAGAAAGGACAAGCGCAGGAATGTTAACCAGAACAAAAAATCCTGTTTGCTACTCTGCAATGAAGTATGGGGCAGGGATAAAAAGATAAGAAGGGAGCAGTGTCATTAAACTCCGTATCCCCCCCGTAATCCCTGCGAAATAACGCACCCTGTTGACGTGCACCCGAAATCCATTTGAGTAAATACCTTGCGAGTGCGGCGAAAGTCAGGAGAACGTATATAGGGACGTCGCTGTTCAGGTTCAAAGAGGCACAGATCTTGACGCACTCCTCAGCAGTGCGCCCTGCCAAATAGAGTCTGTTCCCTTCCAAGCCTATTCGCAGTTCGTTCGCCGGCATGTTCTTTTCCCGACAAGCGCGCCGTGACCAAGAAACGATGCGAGTGGCCAATTCTCCCTCTTGCCGAAATCTCGGGACAGCGATCGAGGCGAAAAGAGAGAGCACCGAAAAGAAAGAACGCGAAAAACAGGCACGACGACCGAGCTCAATTGGACCAGTCCCCTTTGCGCTCCACGCGCACGGAACCGGTGGAGATCGAAGACTGTGCTTTGCTATAGATAGGCGTGACCCCGGCCATCGAGGGAGCACGGCTCTGTTCCCGGCCTACAGGCAGCGAGGTCCAAAGTAGGCAGTTTCGTAACACTAAATGGGCGAAACGTTCCTGCAAGTGCGCACTTTCCTTTTTTTTTTTTTTTGTTTGTTCTAGATTGCGTTTGTCGTTGCCGCTCCGGGTTACAACTACAGCAAAGCAGCCGCAGTGCAACCTGCAGCGGCGAGGGACTCTGTAATTCACAACGGCAGCTGCGCGAAAGCCCTGCTGTGGTCCCCGCACTTTGCGACATCTGTGACGGCAATGTGTTGGATGTGCTCCGCGAGGGTAATACGAACAGAAATGGTACTGACGACAATGGGTGGCTAACAATCACAATGTCATTACAAGGAAGAAATTGAAATATAAACTGAGTGGTTTTTAATGGGGGTCACGGCCATCTTACGGCCTTAGGATTGCTACACAAGGCGGTGATCCGATAGTCCACAAGAACTGGCGCTAGCAAATGAGCGCAGCAGACGTGTCAGCAGCAAATTTAAGGCAGCCGGCCAATGACAAAATGATACAAAGCTTTCGCGACGAGAACAACCCGTACCTGACCATGCAGACGTTATCTGCCAGAGGTTAGAGGGTCCCCGAAGAGACATACTCCCTAGATCCCACTTGCCTTCATTTATTTTTTTCAGAAAAAAATGAAAGTTTTACGAAGATTGCATCGTGCCACGCCGTAGTATAATATCACCCCTGAATTGCATACCAGTTGCATACACACACGTATAAGTTGAGTGGAAGGATGCGTTACTTTCACGTTGCATAAAATATTAATGGCGCCGGACGACAAGCAACCCGACGGCTGTTGGAATTGGCAAATGGCTCTCCCATCCAGTGGTGACGTGACTGCGCACCACAGACTTGTTAAGGCGGGGCAAATGTCGGAGCTATACGGCAAAATTATAGCTCTGGGGAGTAAACTCCCCAGAGTGGCCTAAAAAAATCAAAAGCGGTGCGCTCAAATGAAATGGCCTTTTACTTCAGCCAAAAGCGCTCTTACCGTGGATGAAAGATAAATAAATCAATCTAAATGCTGCGAGAAAGTACGTCACCTATCTAGGGAGCGCTTTCATTACGAAAACAAGCTCACCAATGCATATATAAAAAAGAAGCGGCAAATGCAAGCAAAATGCGTTAGCATTGCATTGCACCTCTTTGAGGTCGCGGATCCATGATTTAAACCACGTTCGCGACATTGCAAAGTGTAGTTCAGGAGCTCGCTCGACACACGTCCTGCGTCTTCGTGGTCCGTCCGTCAGATATATATATATATATATATATATATATATATATATATATATATATATATATATATATATATATATACGAGTATACATAAACGCAATGAAGTCAACGAAATTAGCTGTGGTTGTAATTGAAATGTAGAAAACAAATAAAAAGAAAGGAAATGAAAGTTGACTAAAGGATAACTTGCCGCCGGTTGGAGCCGAGCCGACAACCTCCGCATTACGCGTGCGATGCACAACCATTTGTGCCCCGGCGACAGATATCAATCCCTCCGTTAGCTTGGATATTTATGTTTACTAGGTCTAGCTCTGGGAGTGTTATCCAGCGCCGCTCAAAGCCATTGTGGGCGGATGTGAAGCATACTTTTTTTCCCCAGTTGAAGTCACGTAACACGTGAACTTAGAAGAGCAGGCACATGGCTAAAAAAACATCGTATGCTAACTAATGACATCATCTCATATATATATATATATATATATATATATATATATATATATATATATATATATATATATATATATATACGCACCTCTACCACGTGACCGGCTTCCCACACTTCACACACATACACAATTTTCCCCTCTGACACTCCTAATGCCAACTCATTAAAGAAGGCAATTTCGCCCGAAGGCGACACATTGGTTGCGATATCAAAGTTTAGCGTTGCGCTGAAGGCGTCTCACAAAGCTGTCACACCTCGGTGGTACACGAGCTGAGATCGAACGAAATCTGTCTGCTTTTGCCAGCGTCCAAAGAAAGGACGCATATAGATTTAGCTTGGCGTTCACTGTCGGTTCCGCTCAGTCCGGTGTATGCACCACGGTGTCGTGTGCACAAAGCACCTCTGCAGAGACGCTAATCCGTGCGCTGCGCAACACTCATGCAAGCAATGGAAGCCAGAACACCGTCCTGGCTACGGCAGCGCCGATTGGCCGGAGCGTGACGGTCCCTTGTCCACTTGTCTTTTTCGCTTTAGCAGCCAAGCCGCCAAACGCAATGCGCGTCTCTGATATATATTCTAACCCTCCACGCCCTAGCTGCGCATGCGCGTCGATATTGGGACAGCGCGACAATGCCAACGGCGGCCCTAAGTGTGCCTCGAGCGTAAAAAAATTTTAAAAAAATTACGGAGATGTATACAATAATGCTAGAATGAAGAACATGTGCAGAACACGATTAAATCAAGCAGGCTGGGTGACTATTTGTCCCCGCCCCGTTTCAAAGGGGATGCCAATAAATTAGCATCATCATCGTTCGTATAATTGTTATCGCAATAAAACCGATCATTCAGTTCACCAGGGTCCTGGTTGACCGTAACATTGCTCAATACTGCGCACCGTTTCGAACTAGAACGCCTTGGACATCACCATAATACCCGCTGGGCGGCGCTAATTGCGCGTGAAAACCCGCGCAAAAGCATTGCAGAAGCTGCCGCGCGTGCCTTTTGTGCTCCCACGGCACAGTCCGGAGAGGAGGTTCTCGCTGTCTCCGATGAAGACGTCTGTAGGCATGGCAAGCTCGATGTCCAGATCCCTTGTCCAACAATCCGTGGTGCGCTCACTGAAATCATTGCCGCTTTTGTCATCCCACGAAACGTTGAATTGCCTGCGTCGACATCTTTTACTATGTCTAGCTAGTCAATTTCCTCTTGCTTTGCCTTTGAGCATAGCTGAATGCTGCTGAATGCAATTGAAACTATATAAGCATCACCTCAATAACTACCAGCTACATCGTCATCGGTATAGCAACGGAAGGGGCGGAAAGACTAACGCGGGACGAAAAGAGACGCAGGATGAGCCCTCATCGTGTTCGATTTTCTTTTGCACTCCATTACATTTTTCGTGCCGGTTCCTTAAAACGGTTTACCAACTTATACGGTAGTATAGTCTGCCAAGCGACACTGTAGGATATGTGTTTTGTCAGTCTTTTAATTTACAGGCAGAGGTATATTTCCTCCGATAATATGCTAGCATTTTTCAGGGTACGGCTTGGGCAGTAAAGTGCCCGGCTCGCGATATGGGCGTTGAAGGTATCCATCCTCGATTCGACCATAATATAGAGTGCCATTTCCGCTGTTTTGTGCTATGAACACCTTACAGGTGTTCATAGCACTGACGGGCGCTGTTTAGCGAGACTTTGCGTAATTCTACGAACTTGTTTTAAGGCTAGCTTGCAACGTCTATAAACATCACGTCAGTAAAATGCGAATGGCAGACGCCGAGAGCTATTAACGGCTTTGTGATTGGGCGTGACTGGTTGCAAGAAGTTGGGCAATGCAAGTGGCGCAGCAAGCAGCCAGCACATGAAAGCCAGTGTAGAGTTGACACTGAACAGAACGAGCGCGGTGTGCACAAGCGACGCAGCGAATCCTCCTAAAGGCGGGTGCAGAGGGAGAAGAAAGAATGGAGGAGCCGTGATCACCGACAACGAGGCATTCGAGAGCAATTAAATCATCCGCGCTCCCCAAAGTGTTCCAGAGAAACCGTGGACCCCCAAGGAAGAGACAGTTTCGTGAAAACCAATCAAAGCGTACATCTTCGCAGCAGTTCCGGAAACGTTTGTTCTTCCAAATACGATGATACGCTGGTGGAACAGGACAGCCGAATGATGTTAGATTACACTGACATCGTATGAATATAAAAAAGAAGAAAGAACTTTCCAAAGCACTCCCTGAACTTTTAAAAAAATCACTCAAGTCACTACTTCGAAAAGCTTACACTATATATTCCACACTCAAACCTTTGTTCTTTCAGAGATAGAAAATAGATAGATAGACAGTGAGTCATATTTCATCCTCAAGCTCTACGAATTGAAACAAACAGGCATTAATGTTTCAAAGGAAGCACTGGATTCACTGTCACAGTCCCTATTATACTAGTGACAAGAATATAAACAATTGCGCTCAAATTTTGGAGTGTCAAATTATGTCAGAACAGAGGCATTACCCTCTTCATCCTATTTTTCCTTCTATTTTATCTCTCACAAACAACTTTCCTTTACTATAACTGAACATTTTGAATTATTATTAAGCTCACATTGATTCTCAGTGTATTTCTCTTAATTTAATAGTTGCTTAATATTTGGATAACCTCTTTTTTTTCTCTCTCTCTGTCTCAAAGTATTACAAGAAATGCGTCTGCACTCATTGCTTGTATTTTCTATCAACAATATCTTATTTTTGACTGAACCCCTTTTGAAAGCATTCAGTTTTGTGAGTGTTTTTCTTAAACCTCGCTTTTACATTCACCAAAACCTGCGTCTTGTTGTTTCCTGTTTGCTGGCAAAAATCAATGCACGCTTACACGTGATAGCTTTTTTTCTTTATCTTTCTTTTCCTGTCACCCCGACTAAACAAGCAACTGAAGCAATCCGACCCTCTTCTCGTTATCACATTTTGAACATTTTCACTTCCCTTACCCATCTCTCACCTTACTAGTCTTGCAGGCTTAGGTCCTTCACCCTTGAGGCATATAATACGCATATAAGCATATAATACGCTGCCGAGGAAAATTCTGGGGTTTCCCGTGCCAGAACCACAATCTGATTATGAGGCACGCCGTATAATAGACGACTCCGGATTAATTTTGACAACCTGGGTTTTTCTTTAACGTGCACCTAGAGCTAAGCACACGATCGTTTTTGCTTTTTGTCCCCGCCAGAATGCGGCCACCGCGGCCAGGGTCGAATCCGAGACCTCGAGCCCAGCAGCGCAACGCTACATGCAACCACACCGCGGAGGGTAACATGAAAATGGTGCCAAGGAAAGTTGTAAGTGAGCACTCACCCTGTCCACTTTCTTTGTGTTTGTCCTTTTTGTACTAATTTTTAAAATAAAGATCTGCCAACTCACCCGGCAGTTTACAAGTCCCCTTGGGAAAACGATGGATCCAGACAGAGGCTTCCCTTGTTTGCTCATGGCCAATATTACTCGCCGTTTTATGGCACTGCTTTACATGATACGTAACGGCGTGAAGTGAGACTGAAATGATAAGGAAGGCAGGGAGGTGAGCCACAGCAAAGCCCGGCTGGCTATCCTGATGCGATGGTAAAAATGATAACCTGATTGAAAGTTGAGAGGATTTAAAAAATAATAATAATAAAACAAAATAGGCTGCGCGCGTAAACGCCATGAAGCGCGTGACAACTCATAAAGCCTGCGAACCATTCCGCGTGTCCTTATTAAACTCAGCAACACCTTTAAAGTCCTCTATGCAAACAACTACACGAGTGTCCCAGGATTTCTGGCTCAGATGAGGGACGATGGTTCAATTCGTTTAGCGCGGTCAACATCCCTTCGCTCAATGTAGCGAAGGCAGTCACAAAGAGGATGTCCCTTGATTGTTCGGCTACGGTAACCAAGTAGCACAGAAGCTAGAATTTTCCGTTTTAGGGAAACCTGAAAAGACACGCTTAGGAACAATATATAGTCAAGAAACCTCGCAGCCCTGTATACGAAGTGACCGTCTCAGCGCTCCTACACAGCTTCTGCAACAGTGAAAGGTTTCAGCTCGATTCTAGCTTCAGCGAGGAAGCGCATCATCCGAGTCCTCCCAGCGCGGCGACCGCCGTAATCGCAGTCGCCCTCTCCGGCGGCGGCGGCCTGGTCCAGCGCCGTGGATCTCGCAAAGGGCGAAGGTTGGCCGTGCAGCCATCGAAGGGCCGACGCGAGAGGCGGCCTGGGCGTCGCAGGGCGCGGTCGATTCATTCCGCGCTGCCTTTTATATATCCTGGTCGATCTTCATCTCACGCCAGGAAGGAAGCGGCCACGCTGGACGCCGATAAAAGCGCGGGATACGCAGCCTCTCCTCCCTCCCGTCTTGATCAGTGCTTCACTTCTTCTGCCGATCCTCCTTCTGCAGCGCTTCTTCGCGGCGTTTTCCTTGACGGCTCTGGTTTTAGGAGGAGAGGTCAGCAGCGGAGCCTGTCTTGACATTTCGCTGCAATATTTATTAGAAAGTAGGACATCCTGACGGGATAAGTTTCATTTCGTCCTCACGGCTGTAAACGTGGGCGCACAATATCCAACCTTAAGGCACACCCCAGTTGTTGTTAATAATAATGATGATGATGATGATTATGATAACAATATTAATTATTATTTATTTACCGTGCCCAGGAACAACCGTAAGGTCTCAGTGCTGGCGAACGCATACATTAAACAAAAAAAAAAAACACAATGAATAAGAATGTTGAAAAGAAGAGTGTACATACAAGGCGCAAGGTCAATTCAAAAGAGAAAGCGGGAGAAGGGCAGTTGAACGATATGTGAAACTATGACACAAAGACGCAAATCTCGGAAAAGAACAATGACAGCGCGTTATGAAAAATATCGAGATCATGAAAATAAGCGTGATAAAGACTCAGTATTCTGTGGACGGTTGAGTGTTGGTGATGACAGGCAGGAACATGGAAATGTCAATGTTCTCTGGTGATCTTGCCCCGCGTACGCAACATGATACAGCTGAGGAGTTCGAGGCGGGTGTGGGTTCTGTGAAAGAGCTTGAAAAGAAGAAACAGAAGGTCAACGCGATTACGTCGGCAGTGAAGTAAAGGCAATGATAATAATTCATCAGTGATAGAACATGGTCCAGTGTTTTTGTTAGAAAAGTGGTGATGATATATGCTTAGAAACGTTTTATGGACCAGATTTATAATGTCACTGTTGGATATAGAAATGCCATTCCAGAAGACCGGCGCATATTCGAGTTGAGGAAGATAGATTGGTGTGTACAACTAGCGGAACGGTGCAGGAGAATTGAATTCTCTCGATAGTCTGCAAACAGAGCCAAGAGAGCGCATCCCCTGCATTGCAACGCGATTGGTGTGAGCTGGAAAGTGTAAGGTTGTATCATAAAGTGCATCAAGATCATTGACCTTACAGATCTTACACAATGGTATAGAATCTACAGAATAAGGAAAACAGATGATTGCTGTTTTGCGCGTGAACGTCATAACATTGGTCTTAGTAGCATTCAAGGTGAGGTTATTGTCTCTGCACTATTTAGAAAATGCAAACAGGGCAGAGTGCAGGATGCGACAGTCAACAGTATGAATTTCCTTAAAATATTGATGTCATCGGCATGTACATAGAAGAAATGAAGAATTCTGAATAGTGGAAAGAACGTCATTATTAAAAAGTTTAAAAAGGAGTGGTCCTAATACTGATCCTTGAGGAACGCCGCTAGTTGCCATATAAAAAGAAGGGTTGTCCCTGTGTTTGAGAAAGGCGACCGGTTACTTATGCAGAATTATCGACCAATATCACTAACCTCCCAATGCTGTAAACTTGTAGAACATATTGTATACACAAATGTTTGGAAAATAATGCTGCATTAACCAAGTACCAACACGGCTTTCGAAGAGGGTATTCTACGGTAACCCAACTTATAACGGTAGTTCACTCGTTCGCTTTATCTCTTGATCGTAACAGCTAAATAGACGTAATATTTCTTGACTTGAGTAAAGCTTTTGATAAGGTCCCGCATGATAAACTAATTTTAAAGCTTAAAATCCTTGGCATCCCTGAAATCTTTATCAACTGGATTTCCGCATACCTGACTAACAGGAAGCAACACACTGACGTTGGAGGACAACTTTCTGGCAGTCTTCCAGTCACGTCAGGGGTTCCACAGCGTAGTGTCCTGGGCCCTCTGGTCTTCTTGGTTTATATTAATGATATTGTAAATGTAATAACTCCTGGTGTGCAAATCCGGCTGTTTGCAGATTACTGCGTTTTGTTCAAAGAAGTTTTTGGTTCCGATGATAAAATTGAGCTGAATGACAACCTGAATAACATATTGAAGTGGTGCAAAGATTGGCGGATGGTTGTTAACACCGACAAAACTGTATTCCTCCCTATAACACGTAAAAAAACACCTCTGTCTTTTACTTACAGACTTGGCCCATCGTCATCGAAAAAAGTTGACGATTACAAATACTTATATGTTGCATTAACAACTAATTTATCCTGGAATATACATGTTAACAATATTTGTTCATCGGCCTTTCGAAAGCTTTCCTTCCTAAAACATAAACTTCAAACCACCCCAAGCAATGTTAAACTACTTTGCTATTATTCCTTAATCAGACCTAAATTGGAGTACGCCAGTGTAGTTTGGGACCCGTATACTCAAATAAACATTAAGTGTCTTGAAAGAATACAGAGGAAAGCAGTCCGATTTATTTATAACAAATTCTCACGAACTGACTCTCCATCCGATATAATGATAGCCAATGACATTCCCCTTCTTAAAACGCGCCGAAAACAGTTCCGAATCGATTTCCTCTCACTGCTTCTTAATCACGAACTTGCTATAGATCCATCACCGTATCTATCACCCTTACTAACCAAACCTACAAGGCACCATTAGCCCAACTCTTTACCACCTTATTTTGCTAGAACTGACACTTATAAGTATTTCCTTTTTCCACGCACGGTCTTAGACTGGAACGAATTAATCCAGACATCCTAGTCTCTCCTACCACACCGAGGTATCACTGTTGCACAATTTCACATCTGTTATTGTAGCACTATTTTTGCAAAAATCTAGGAACAGATTCCGTTGTTGTTTTGCATTCAGTTGTATTATATCTTATTGCACTAATCTTGAAACAGATTCTATTGTTGCTCTTTTGTGTTTTATTATCTATGTTATTGCGTTAATCTTCAAACAGTTTGTATTGTCGCTTTTTGTAATATGACTGTTCTTTTTTTTTAAACTACCCCCCTGCTTGGACCCAAGGGTCTGCAGTATGTAATAAATAAATAAATAAAAATAAAAATAAATAAAACACGTTTGGCCATTCACGTTAACATAACCTCATATGAAGAAAAGTGCGCAAGAGATTTACCTTTGACGAGTCAACACCAAAGTGCGTAAGCTTGATCAGAAGCAGTGAGTGGCTGACTACATCAAAAGCATTGCCGAGGTCACCATAAATGGTGTGTACTTGCCCCCTTTGAAGTAGCGGCGCGGAGATCTGTGTCATGAAACTTGCGAGATTTGTGATAGTGGAGCGGCCGGTAAGAAATTCATGCTGATTCGGAATCAATGAGTTCTTGACAGTAAAAGACAATATGTTGTGAATAGAAAGCTCAAAAATCATACACGTGGCACAGAAAAGAGTAATCGGGCGATAATTCGAGACATCGGTTTTACAGCCAGACTTAAATAGAGCAAAAACGCGAGCAGTTTTCCACGTATGAGGAAAAGTGAAAATATTCAACGAGAGTTATTTAAGATAGGTGTCAATACTGAAGCAAATATACTGCCGTAAGCTCTTATAATTGCAGAGGGGATGCCATCAGGGCCGCAGGATAGGGAAGGCTTCAAGCGCTTAAGGCATTCGCTGATGAGCTTTTCATCAAACTATACGTAGAAACCGTCTTGTACTGCTGACTGACACCAGCATTGAAACCTAAACCTTTATATAAGGATGAAAAATGGGCAGCAAGACAATCCGCGACTACTTGTATTTCTACTCCTCTAGAGTCGAGCAGGGGAAAAGGCTCTCCACGTTAACTAGAGCGCTATACTTCAAAAATTCCGCCGGCCGGTCGGAGGTGCTCTTTTCCAATAATGCAATATATGAGTCGTGATCCCGCTTATAGAGGTTCTTGCAGAAAGTTCGAAAATAAATAAATAAATAAATAAATAAATAAATAAATAAATAAATAAATAAATAAATAAATAAATAAATAAATAAATAAATAAATAAATAATAAATAAATAAATAAATAAATAAATAAATAAATAAATAAATAAATAAATAAATAAATAAATAAATAAATAAATAAATAAATAAATAAATAAATAAATAAAACCAAGCGATCAGACATTTATTTACCGTGCCCAGGAACGACCATGAGGTCTGAGTGCTGGCGCACGCGTACGTATACCGTACGGCGAGTACCAAATAGGCACGCTTTTGCAGGCTGTGTTTACATTTTCAGTACTACACTTTGAGTAGTCGTACCTGCAGTGTTAGGTGCGGACAAAAATGCTTCAAAATCGTATCTAATAACTACGCTATTTGATTTAAGAGGAAAAAGTATTCCGAAGAATTAGTCGGCGCATTATAACCGCCTTACAGCTCAGTTAGCGGCTAAAAATGGCTCCGACTGTTTCTTGTATGGAGACATCTCCTCAGTAGCCAAACGGTTCGATACAAGAACTTTCAATTGTTTTTACGATAAAATAACATCAGTTCCTTACCCCACACACATTCCCGTGAGCAAATCACTTATTTGTCCCAATAGCCGCGTAGTCCTTTCATTATTTTTGTTTTCTCGCTTGTCCATTAGGCGACGGAATGAGCTACGGGCACTCGCTCAATATCGCACGCTGCATCCGCTCGTGATCGAGCTGGTGAGTATTTTATCCTTCCACGGGGCTGCCTAAATTATGCGGAACTAGCTGTTCACGCGATCGCCGCATATGGGCGAAGCTGAAAGCCCGTTCAATATCGTGTAGATAGTAACGTACAAACATTCGAATTACGTACGAAGAGCTGCAAGACCTCGCTGCAGCTCCAGACAAATAAAGCGAGAAAAAAAGTTACCGAGAACCTTCTCTAAAACCACAGTAAGCGTGCGGGCCTGCCACACGCAAACAACGCACTGTGTATGCGCATGTAGGCAGGTAAAAAGCGTGCATGATCGAAGCACTCGCGATCAATGCGTCCCGATGCCCCACCGAAATTGCCCAAGAGTATCGCGAAGGGGAGGACCAGGAAGGACCGTCTGCACGCGAGAACTGTGCGACCGGGCGGCCAGACGTGTATTAGATCCCGTCGGAGAAGGCCAATCGAAAAAGCCAGATAACCTTTTCATGTCGCTCGATCGGACCGCCCAATTCCTTCTCGGCCTTCGCTCTGCCCAAGTCAATCTGAGTTTCTTTTTTTCCCCCCTTTTTGCCAGCTTCTCCCTGCCAGTTTGTTTCTTGCA
Organism: Dermacentor silvarum; assembly: GCF_013339745.2. NCBI lineage: Eukaryota > Metazoa > Arthropoda > Arachnida > Ixodida > Ixodidae > Dermacentor > Dermacentor silvarum. The sequence goes on along the minus strand of NC_051159.1, from coordinate 177,789,675 downwards.
TGCGTGCTCCTGCGTTCTCGCCATCGATGCAGACCGAACAAATGGGAGGTGCGTGTACCCGAGCTGTGACGATACGAGCGTTCCGGCGAGTGGGGCTCTTTGATTAGACCCGATGGCCCCAATCCGCTGGCCAGCTGCCGGTATTTGACAGTCCAGCGGCGGGCATTGGATTTCCTCAAGCAATCAACGGCTGTAAAAGGACGCCGTATCTTATGGTGTATGTGTGGAGCCCGTTCGATCATGCGATGAAAGCAAACGCGGGGTCTATTTCGGCGTCCTCGCAAACGTTTCGGTTACATGTCATACAGTGTTGAAGTAGATGCTATTGAATTCATGGCTAATGAAGCTAAACGGACGCAGTTGGCCGTCAGCTCCTTTGTTGCATGCTTCCACACCAGCTGTTTCTACAAAGTTATGTCGCCTGGCTTGCTACACTTTGTACACAGACGATAAGCTGACGTGCAAGAGACGTTGTTTCTAAGACATTCTTGGTTCTTCTGAGTGTTCTCGAAAAACAATATTTATATATAAGATAATGGAACACTGATCTCACCGCTCATCGCTGCACAGGGCCCTGAAGGTGCTATATAGTGTTTCCTTCCTCCGCTATCTTTCTTCTTATTCTTATTTTTAAATCTGTGTGATCGCTTTATTCATGTGACTTTTTCCTTACGTGTGCAAGTGTTCAAGGAACCTTCTCTTCCTGTTTCTCGCCCTTCTTTGTGGTGGTGGTGATGCTTTGAGGCAGCAGGCGAGTTTAGCTTGGCGATCGAGGCCTGCAATTGCTCCACCTCAGCATCCTCCTATTCCCTTCCCCTCCTAGGGTAGCCAACCTAACGCTTTTCCGGCTGGGCTCTCACCTTCCTGACCGCTCCTCTTCCTCTCCCTTTGCATTTCCTTTCTTTCTTTCTTTCTTTCTTTCTTTCTTTCTTTCTTTCTTTCTTTCTTTCTTTCTTTCTTTCTGTTAAAATCCATCTTCGTTCATTCATTCGTCAACTCTTGTTATACCAGAATGTTTCTTTTTTTTTTTTTTTTTTTTTTTTTTTTGCTGTGACTGGCCGGTCCTTTTGTACAGGAAACCATCGCATCGTTATGCATAAGAGAAAAGCAGGCGTTGCACATTGTGCAGCATGAGTAAGAAGGCGACAAGGAAAGTGACAGAGAGAGACTAATAAAATCTATAGAGGTTTGTTTGACCGGCGGCTTGCCTTACTCAAGGTGAAGGCGATGACGTACGACATGACATGCACAGAGCACTCGCTCAGGAAGAAGAAGCCAGGGGGGAGCGTTGCGTAACAAAATCGAAACCAAGTAAGATCAGCCCAACAGGTGATTATGCCGCGGTAAGCTTTACTACCCTCCATCACCGCGCTGGGCTTACTCACAGTGCACGCTCTTCCAAAAACACAGCGGCATGATGAAAAGGAAAACAGAGAAACGCCGACCGAAAATGAAATGGTTTCTCTGTTTTCCTTTTCATCGCCGTTTTCCTTTTCATTATGCACCCTCCCGACCAGACGAATTATCGTCGAACCAACCATTTCAAAAAGACAACGGGTGCAGCTGCCGCATTCGCCCGCTGCAACGAAGACGATAAACGTATAAGTTCAATAAGCGATTGAAGTAACGGAAGGAAGCTCGACAGCAGAAAACGTGCTCAGAGCGGTTGACAAAGCATCCCCCAACAAGTGCGCGTCAGTCAAAACCTACCGGGACCCAAGCACACTGCCCCGAGCCCATCGAGCATGGTCACGTGTTGGGCCAACTCTTTAAGAGGAAAAAAGCTTCACGGAGAGTTGGCTCGTGAAGTCTGGCTGCCTGACGCAAAAGTCCCTCCTAGTTTATTTCGTTCCCCCTTGCACAGGACATACAAACATAGGCACTTGATGCCGCAGCTAAACGTCGCCTCCCTTCCCCCCCCCCCCCACTCCCCGCCACGGCCTTTCGCGCGTCGGAAGAAGGCGCGTTTGTTCTACATATATGGTGATTGTAAAGGAGGATGATAAGTGGTTCTTGAGGGAAAGGGAAAGGTTGGCGCTATCTTCTGCAGCCCTTGAGGGATAAAGGAGGAAAGAGACGCCTACTTCTGCAGCCCTTAAGGGAGCACGGCGCAGAACGCGCGTTTTTTCTTCGCCGTGCGTTCATTCCCCGTGAAAGCGCGCGTCCCTCGCGCCCTTTCACTCGCACATACAGCGTTCGGCGCGCGGCGACGATTTCATCTCCACTGACGTCATACGGAACCTCACGGCAACGGCGACGGCGACGACGACGCCGATGGCAGAAATCTGCTTTGGAGTGTCCATATAATTGCTATCGCAATAAAACTTTGATCGGTCACATTATTCCGGAGTTCTTCCACTACGGCGTGCCTCATAATGAGAACATTGTTTTAGCGAGTAAAGCCCCAGAAATTATTCATTTTACAGCGGAGCTGTTATACGCTAGTTTCCAGCGGATCGCTGCGTGCGTAGACCGAGCGCGTAGACCAAAAACTATCATCATCAGCAATGGCTCGAGCGTCCCCGACTTCTTCCACAGCTGGCTGGTTAGCGCCCGTCGGCGCAACCGCGCGAACGCACTCATGCCACTGCTCGCGCGTTCGTCGTCGTCATCTTCTACAGTTGGCTCCGATGTGTCGAGTCCCGAGAGGGCGGCGTTGCCATATACTCTAAGACCGGCTTCGGTTTCGTTACTCCATACTTGTATAATGACTGCAGACGAGGTCGCTGCCGCGGAGTGTGCCGACGTGTGTGCCGTGCAGACTCAGGACGGAATCGTTGTCGCAACAGTCTACGTTCTTCCCGGGACGTCCAAGGGAGACCTGGAGAACTTTATGATTGACGAATTTGGTTGGATCACCCCTACCGACACCACTCCCATCGGAATTGTTAGTGATTTCAACGTAGACCTGTCTCGGCCAGACGGAAAGTGGTTCTTATCGTTTCTGGTGGAAAGGTTCGGCATTCAGTGCTATCTATACAAACATCGGCGGGCCTACCACACGTCATCGGTCCTGCATAGATTTGACGTTCGCGAAGAATCTTTCCATCGTCGTTACAGAACCCATGGCTGTCTACCATAGCGACCACAAAGCCATAGTAAAATGACAATTCATGCGGTATGTGTCCTTTTTTAGGGGCGAAGCTCCTTAGGGTGTGGGCCTGTCCCTCCTCTGTAGTATGTAGTAGTAGTGGTAGTAGTAGTAGTCGTCGTAGTAGGTAGCCACGTCTACTTTTATGGAAAAGAAAATCCGAAAGTTGTCTCCGTAGCGTGGAATCGAACCAGGGACCCCTCGCTTCCGAACGCGCGGCGCTAACCACTACGCCACGAAGCGCACATGGACACACGCACCACGATGACAATAAATACCCAACATTAACGAAAGACTGCGCGTTTCTAACGCGTTTGTGCTGGCGCGTTACGGCCCGTGTAAGAAGCTGGTGTAAGACGCTGTGGCCTCTCCGCCTTACCCCCGTATTCATAAACGCTCCTCGACTTGAACTTCACTTGCCACCGCCTTGGGCAGTGCGTTCGAAACGCGTTGAAGGCGGTGGCAAGTCAAGTTCAAGTCGAGGAGCGTTTATTAATACGGGGGTTATACTCTCTCAGCAGTCATGTGATGGCGTCGGCAAACGCGGTGCACGTTCCGGCATGTGTAAACGGCTGCGTAAGACGCTGTGGCCTCTCCCCCTTACTAGAGAGCACTGCACGTTTCTAACGCGTTTGTGCTAGCGTCCCCTTAAGCGGGAGATGGTGCAATTATAATGAAGGGCGCTGTTATAAAATAGATATGACGTCACATATGGCGCGTGTCATTGGTGGAAGTCAATCGTTCGATTTAGTGCGGCGAGACTGGGCGAATTACACGGAAGATTCACGGTTTACCGATGATTCCCTCCGGAGCTTCGCCCACTCATCATCATTCACCCCGTGGATATGCGGTGTTTTTTTAATCTATATAGTTTATCACCATATTATTATTCTTGATTCATCACCGCTCCGCTGGTCATCCACCTCCCAGAGTATAATGGCACTGATTTTTATTGCGATAGCAATTATATGGACACTCAAAAGGAGATTTCTGCCGTCGGCGTCGCCGTCACCGTCGCCGTCGCCGTGAGGTTCCGTATGACGTCAATGGAGATGAAATCGTCGCCGCGCGCCGAACGCTGTATGTGCGAGTGAAAGGGCGCGAGGGGCGCGCGCTTTCACGGGGAGTGAACGCACGGCGAAGAACAAACGCGCGTTCTGCGCCGTGCTCCCTTAAGGGCTGCAGAAGTAGGCGTCTCTTTCCTCCTTTACAATCACCATATATGTAGAGCAAACGCGCCTTCTTCCGACGCGCGAGAGGCCGTGGGGGAGGGGGGGAGGGGGAGGGAAGGGAGGCGACGTTTAGCTGCGGCACCAAGTGCTCCGGCAACAGTCACCAACGCCGCACGCATTTTGAGCGAACGCGGGCAAAACGCCGACGGCGTCGACAACAGTTCTGCGTGTTGCCGGTGCTGCTGCATGTCCAAGTTTATACAGCTGATAAAGCTAATATCATTACTCCGTATAGCTCTCTACAATTTTGCTATCGCAATTGATGTTTCGCCTTCCAGGTGAAACTGCGACAACCTTATTTTTGTTAATTATGCTGCGTTATTCCACAAGGACCCTTGGCTGAATAACAGAATTTGGCGTGGAATATTGAAAAAACATGCGTTCTTACGTAAGGTGCACTAAAAAAAATGTCCTATAACTCAGAGGGTGCCAAAGCCCTTCGTCCCTCAACACAGATAGCAGCAGCGTGGCGAAACAACTCGTCTGCGTTCCGACACGATAAGCAACCAAGACGATAAGCTTCAATAAAATCTAGCACTGCAGGAAAAGAAAAGATGCCAGAGAAAGTCCGGGTACGTGAATTTCTTATCTCGCGAGCAGGAAGCAACTTGGGTGCACGCTGCTCCACAAAAACCACGCATTTTTATGAACAAGCAATTTAATAAGCATTTTAAGAGTAAACACTAGCACACTAATATCACCGAGCTAGTAATAAAACCGCTAGAACTTGAATATTTCTTCTTTAGGAGTAACCGATATGACACTTTGGGCAAGTACGTAACGAAGAAAGATTAGTCTACAGGTGTTCATATAGGTGTACAGGTGTTCAATTGGAATACTACTAACGATGTGTTTCTTTTAACAAAAGTGTCAGCAAAAATAAACGGGACCCGCCATTCGTGATAACGACAGGCACGATAACGAGACAATTAACGTGATAATAGTAATCAATCGTAGACGGAACGTACAAGAAATCTCAGATCACTTATAGCGGTATTTGAGAATACTGGCCATATTCCGATATTCAATTAGTAGTTTGCGCCCATCTGCTTTGTCGTCGTCTTTAAAAGCTTATTCAGACGCTCTTCTCAGAAGGTCACGTTCTTCGCGGTATGCAACGCACCGTGCTGTCAGCTGTCCTTGCAGCTCAGAGGCAACGAACGAAATTAACGCCGCGCTTTACGTCATGACAGTGTTGTACAGTGCGGGTTTAAAAGAGGACAGAAGCCACAGCAGACCAAACTGTCCATAGCGTTAAAAAAAAATAAAAAGCACCCCTTGTCGACGCCGATGAGCTATCTAAACACGGCCATGATTGCGCATGCCAGTAAGCTTCCGAGCACCATTCTACAAAACGTCGGTGCTAGTGTAGACAACCAGCTGCGCCGACCGAGCGATCGATAGCGCCCGACTTTGAGCCAACCTCGTTAGCTCGCGAACCGGCAACAGAGGCTATAGAGACAGCTCCTGTAAAGCGGGGAACTCGACACCTCGTGCGTTGCCGGACGCTTACGCTCCGCGCACTTCAAGCTACGGACAACCGGGCTTGGCCCTTTTAACGGGGCACGCCGTTTTCGAAACCCCGTTTCCTGCCCTCCCTGCACCCTGATGGCGCAAGTCGCATTCTGAAACGGCAGCGTGCCGGAACACGACGAAGTGTGGACGACCCGAGGCGCAGGCGCGCACACGATTAAAAGTTCATTACTGAAGAGTGCGCCGCGACCCTTCGTGGCACTCCCTGGGCCCAACAGCGACTGCGTGCGCGAAGCCGGACATTATCTGGCACTTTGAGGCACCCGCGCGCGCCACCTTCGCGAGTGACGGCTGCACGCTGAGCGGGGAAAGAAAGGACGAAAGGAACAGTGAATAAAGTCGAACTGTGGAATCAAATCAACAAAGGGAGAAGTATGAGTGAAGCAACTCGGCGATTCAGCTGTATAGAGAACTGGAGAGGGTGAAGCCAGCAGTAAATGAATGAATGAAAACAAAAACGGGGGGGTAGGATATTGACTTAGGTAAGAAAGGAAACGAAGAACGTAGAAACGAATCACGGAGGTGAGTGAGTGAGTGAGTGAGTGAGTGAGTGAGTGAGTGAGTGAGTGAGTGAGTGAGTGAGTGAGTGAGTGAGTGAGTGAGTGAGTGAGTGAGTGAGTGAGTGAGTGAGTGAGTGAGTGAGTGAGTGAGTGAGTGAGTGAGTGAGTGAGTGAGTGAGTGAGTGAGTGAGTGAGTGAGTGAGTGAGTGAGTGAGTGAGTGAGTGAGTGAGTGAGTGAGTTTTAGCCACTACGCCCTCACGGCGGGTCGAATCATGGAATGAGAAAATACAGATATGAATATATACAGGAAGAGTGAAAGAAATTAACCGAGAAACGACGGAACGAAAGATTTAAAAAAAAGCAGCACCAGTCGAACTAGTTTCTGATAGTAATGTAACACTGCTGTCCTTCTCACACCTTCAAGCGTTGAAATCGGAGGGCCCCATTGGCTCCCTTCGTGGGCTTGCGCAGAGGAGCCAATAAGGCTCGCGGATTTTGTCTTGGGATCGAACCGCCTTTGAAAGTGCACATGTGACAGGAGCATAAGTGTGTCTCACGCAACATGACCTTGAATGTGCCAGCCAACGCGTGTGATAGTGGTGGCAGCAGTAGAAGGTTTTCTGTAGACTTATACATTTATTATTTAAGTACCTTTGCTCGTTTATCTTTCTCTCTCTCTTTCTCTCCCCTTGCTTTCTCTCTCTTTTCATCCCCCTACTCCGCCCCCCCCCCCCCGTGCAGGGTAGCCAACCGGAACAACCTCTGGTAAACCTCCCTGCCTTTCTATGCATCCTTTCTCTCTCTCTCTCTCTCTCGCAGTTGCGCTCTTAGTGTTTTAAAACCTCCTCACCAAATTCGACAACTGACCAAACTACGGTTCTGGAAGTAAGCATGTTACTTCTACGTAACTGTGGACCTGGCGGACGACCTGACAGATTACATAGGCCCAACGGAGTGAGGGCGGATTTGTTTCCTCGTTGGATGACGACTTTCTATTTATGCTCATAGACAGCCGCGTACAGAAACGACTTTCTAGATCGCCGCCGACAGCCGGGAGCGTCCCCTGTGAACGTGGCTCCTGGAGGCGCCTTGAGGAGAATTTCTCATGAATATACGATGGAGTGCAGTTGCCGGTTCAAAGGCCTCTGAAGACTTCATCGGCTCGTCCTTCAGGGTTTGACACGCACCTCCTTTCTATAAACGGTTCACGAAAGCGCTCAGCAATCTGGCATGCAAGCGTAGGCCGCTGGCAGAGGAGAGACGACAAAAGACCCACACAAGAGTCGCGGCGTGACGCGTGCTTGCGTCAATGAGTTTCGTAGAATTTTTAGTTAGGCTACACTACTGAAATTTTACTAAAGGTCTCGCCTGTGTATTTCGCCTTCGTAGTTCACAGTAAATACAAGGCTCAACAACCAATCGTCTACCTAAAGTCAAGGGCGTGCTATTAAAAGATCCTTTGAAGGTGTAGCTAGATAAGATAGATGGATAGATTTTATTGATAGGAAAGACAGAGAGGTCGACCTGAGCTAGTGTGCTCTACTATTCTGCTACTCTGTACTGGCGAAGTGGGAAGGGGAGTGAAAGTACTGTGGTGGATGATAAGAGGAGTGGTGAGTGCTTATGTACATTAGACGGTGGCCCGACTAGAGCCGCTCGTCTAGCTTCGTGTCCTGCAGAAACTTAAACAGCGCTTTAGTTGCCCGCATTAAAGTTTCAGTGTCAGGCCATGGGCCGAGAATAGCGTCCTCCGACAGTAGTTGCCTGCCGACGCTGGCTAGGGAACCTTCCGACGTCCTTCTCTCCAGCGTTTATGCTGGGCAATCGCACAATATGTGTTCCACCGTTTCAGGCATCTGTCAATGCAACAAACACGAACACATTATATGTGATGTACACAGGATGCTGATTATAACAATACGCAATTATCTACAAACGGAGAACTGCACTTGCCTGACATTCCGGCGTTTAATAATGTAATCGAATGGGAAAATCGGGGAGACTGAAGCGCCGAGCCATAACTTCGTGTTGATTTACGCAGTGCATCCATTCCTACCGGGCTCAGCCTGGTTAACCTCCCTGCCTTTCCCCTATGACTTCTCTCTCTCTCTCCTAGTGTATTGAGAGGCATGTCTACCGCCTATGCCCCAAGAAAAGTATATTTCAAAAGAACCATTGCCTGTGTGGGCCACTACCTAATTTTAATAACACTATGAAATCATGTCACGACGTCCGCAAATGCCCCAAACAACGCGGTCGCTTGTCTGCGTATCAGTTCTACTTATTTGATGAAATTCTGTCAGTAGAGCGGTCGGTAGAGTTCCAGCTGCTTTTATCTACGTTTGTCTTCCTACCAGGTTATATCAAACTTGGCGCTTACATTTAGAAAAACGCACATGTCATGCACACATATCGTTTTGGTAGCAGGTCAGCGTTGCTCTGTAGTGGCTGCCCTCTCAATGCGGAGTAGCGGGCAACGTACATGCAGACTACGCTGCTGGTTCAGCACAAAAATCTACAAAGTGACACCCGATGCATTTTACTAGGAGTGGTAGATCAGCTCTTGTGTCTTGTTTTGCTCTTCAAGCGCGCCGTGCTGTTTGAACCGGCTAGGGCAGCAGTACTGACCTAATAGTATATCGCACTTACGATACAATGTGCAAGTTTCGCATGCCCTGTGACCATAACAGGCGCGATTGGCAGGTCTACCCCGCATTCGGCTTAATGTCGCAATTACTAAAAGTTTCCTATTTAAAATTAGGCAGATTATATCGCCACTGTGTTTTGAGTGCAACGTATGTGACGCCCACCTAATCTGCGCTTGCATGCTATTTACGTCAGAAAGGACAGCCCAGTGTTCGTACGCAAGAATCATTAATGGCTGTCATCCCCGGAGCTGCAGCATTTGTAGGTACTTGGCATATAGACTGACGCTAACAGTGCATTTCGCGCAACGAAAGCACCTTAAACCTTACTTAGAGACACTGGTCTCAGAAAGTTTAGTTTTTAGAGGATTTTGGTGTGTTTTGTGTATGATATTGTGAAGTGCAAGTGTATCTGTGAAGTGCACGGTGCATATCATTTCACTGTTCATCATACCCATCCAGAGTGGCATATTATATAGGCCTGCCGCCTGGCAAACCTCTCCAGGATTCATTAAAAATCTATCTATCTATCTATCTATCTATCTATCTATCTATCTATCTATCTATCTATCTATCTATCTATCTATCTATCTATCTTGGCATCTATTTCTCTCTTTAGTTTAGAGAAAGCCCAGAAATATCTGCGATTCACTGGTAACGAAGGTTGGCACTATTGCAGTAATGACCTAAATTTAAGAAAGGTTTTAGTTGTTAATTTGTGTGCTTTACAGGGCTGGGCCGCACTCAGGAACGTCAGGAACATTCACCCTAACGCATCCATCATTAAATTTAACGCGTTATTAGTGTTGTGCTCTCACAATGGCCCAATTAAATTACAGCCCGAAGTACGCCACACAGGGGGGTTCTGTGCGTCGGTAGAAGTAGCCAGTCGTTTTTACGACTTTTGATAAGCGCCTTTCAAACATAATCTGACTTTGCAAATTCAAGTTTAACAGGCTTTGACCTTCCCTCTTTCTACAGAGCTGTCACGCCTGTGCCTAGACAACTCACTGACTCAGCAGCTCGTGATCAATAATTCAAGCAAAATGTTAGCAAATTCATGCCTGAACGTTTTATAAATCGTTACCACGTTACAGATGTAAAACAGCCGTAAGGTGGAAGGCTGGGCGACTTGGAATTTATGCATTCGTCGAATGAAGGCGGAAAACGACGGCAACACAAAAAATGTCACAGTTTCGCCCTAACGGCGAAGCAATGAATGCGATAGCAACACAGCAATGTCATACGAAGTAAGGTGAGCGGCTTTGGTAACAATATGAATTGTAGTAAACATGAGCTGATTAAGTAAGCAGGTGTGCTGCGGCGTAAGTAGACCGACATGAAGAGAGACCCGATGACCACGAGAAGGCGCGTGTGAAACGGTGGTGTTGATGAGAAGCGCTTCCCGTGGGCAGCGCGCGTGCGAAGGGACACACCTGTAGCGCTGCACTGTCGATCCGGGCAGCATTACATGTGTAGCGTGCGTTGGAAAATGTGACCCGACTATTACTAACTGAATGAACAAGCGTGGTGTGAGCGCGCACAAACAAACATGAAGAGATCACACTGAATGACTACAGATAACGACTGTTAAAACGCTGGCAGCAACCATACGCCGCTGCGGGCGAAGGTACGTGCGGTCTATCGCTTCAACAGCAACTGAGCCGCGAATACACGGCTCATAAAGGTCAGAGCCGTGTGGAGATAAGAGACGGTGCGGCGAGCGACGAGCGCGGTTGTTGGCAAAAGAAAAGTGCGCCCCCCCCCCCCCCCCCCCCCCCGCTTCCTCCGGCGCTGGCTTCCCGCTTCCTTGCTTGCGCGCGGGAGAGATAAGAGACCGTGCGGCCGATCGACGAGCGCGGTTGTTGGCACAGTAGAAGTGCCCCCCCCCCCCCCCCCCCGCTCCCTCCGGCGCTGGCTTCCCGCTTCGTTGCTTGCGCGTGGGGGATTGAGTGCGTGCGTCCCAGCACGCTTGCGCTCGGGCATACGGCGCGCGGTGAAGATTTTATCTATATGGAACCTCACGGCGACGGCGACGACGACGGCGACGGCGACGGCTACGGCGACGGCGACGGCGACGCCGACGGCAGAAATCCGGTTGAAGTGTCCATATAATTGCTATCGCAATAAAAGGAAGGACACAAAACGAGCGCTGTCTAACAACTGAATCTTTTAAGAAAAAATGCAAAACAAGGAAGACACCATCTGCGTGCGCACGTCATTAGGTCGCATGTAATAAATCACCAAGCATTTGCTTCTCACAATCTAATAAAGAGATAGACGGCCCCGATACGCATTCATCGCGCATCTTTTGTATGTGAAAGGCTGCTGCAAGTTGACGAGCTTTATTGTCTTTGTGCTTAACGATGATCTTAGTTACATCGAAGAAGGGCTTACAACCGTATGCTTTACAGTGCGCACATAGATGGGCAGCCGTAAGCAAGTACTGCAAGCACATACGTCGGCGTCGAGCTAGCGGTGCTCTATATGCCCCGCGGCCTAAATCCAGCCTATGTGCACGATTAAACGCAACAGAGTTGAAAACTGCGTCGTTTGTGGATGTGTAAACTGCGGCCGAGCCAAACTTCGGTAAGCAATTGGGGATGGCTGGAACCCCGGCAGCTTATACTGAAAATCTAGAAAGCACAGAGCCTTAGCAACCACGGTTGAAGGCGATTGGCTGAAACGCCGCTGGCGACGCTGTGATGTCACGCCGTGAGGATTATTTCCATTGCGTGTCGCCCACGATAGGTTAAGTTAGGTTAGGTTAGGTTAGATTTGGTTAGCGTAAAATGCGTTATGTGGTGCGGCGTACTCTCACAGCTGTTGCAAAGGGCGTCGAGCATCGCCGGCAACCCTGTAGGTTAGTTAGGTAGGTAGGTAGGTAGGTAGGTAGGTAGGTAGGTAGGTAGGTAGGTAGGTAGGTAGGTAGGTAGTTGTAGTTTAATTAGCTTTCTTATTTATTTATTTATTTATTTATTTATTTATTTATTTATTTATTTATTTATTTATTTATTTATTTATTTATTTATTTATTTATTAAGCATTTGCCGCTGCAGAAGGGTTGTTTTATTATTAGGGCATTTTTCCTGCGGTTCGCAAATCACGCATTCTCTTTCTAATCCTTCTGTATTATACACGACTATCATCGGCGTATGACGCTGTTTATTCTGTGACGAAAAGATCGGAAAATCTACTACAGCGAAACCAGCTATTGACATATCGCATGATACACCAACAGCGCATACATGTGAATAGAAAAAACGAAAGACGAGATCAGCCAGGCATCGTTATCATCGTCAAATTCATGCGACATACAATATGCAGCGTCAGATCAGACGCCGGCGTTCAGTATCAGCTTACTGGCCTACTGCGCCTAGCTTACGAAGGCACAGAAACCGAAGACGATGCCTCGTGAATGTGTCCTCTCTCAAGATGCCGGCCGCGTCTTGACGCAGGCGCATAATAGGGCCGTGTCGAGTTACGTCAGCAGTAAGTTGAGAACACGCTCCGCCTCACTAGTGGTGTGCGTGAATTGCTGCGCAAGCCACAGCTTATGCTCGCCCGACCCGTGCCTGGAACACGAACTGCTTCGACCGCTGGATGTGGATGTGTCTCCGAGTGGTTGTTGCACAGTGAGCTGGTATTTGGAGCGCTCGCTGCGCACGCTTAGCAGAACCCACAGAACAATCCGGATTAGCGTACACATGTCGTTCTGTTGTATTTTAACAGCGGAACTGTTCTAAGTCAACCCTTCGCCGTCTGTCCATCCGGCGGTGTCACGCAGGTCATCTTACCAGGAGAGGATGAGAGCCGCGCCGGGGGAGGGCAGGTCACGTGACCAGCAGAGAAGAAGCGCTGTTTTGCGACTTCCACCCGCAAAACAGCAAGCATTTCTTTTTCTTATTGGGTAGATTATGTACCACTGTGTAACGTCCGTGAGATCAATGATCTCGGTGCACTTTTTGGTATAACCTTACACTTTTCAGCTCACAGTAAACGCGTTGCAAGCGGAGTATGCGCACTCTTGGCTCTGTTTGCAGACTATCGAGAGAATTCAATTCTCCTACGCCGTTCCGCAAGTTGTACACACCAATCTCTCTTCCTCAGCTCGAATACACGTAGCTCGTCTGGAATGGTATTTCTAGGTCCATCAGTGACATTATAGATCAGGTCCAGAAAAAGTTTCTCAGCATATATATCATCACCGCTTTGCTAACACGGAGACTGGTACCTTGTTCTAGCACTGCTGGATTATTGTCATTGCCCTTACTTCGCTGCCGATGTAATCGTGCTGACCTTCTGTTTCTTTTCAAACTCCTTCACGGTGTCCTCACCTGCCCCGAACTCCTCAGTTGTATCATGTTTCGTATTACGCGCATGATCACCAGAGAACGTTGACATTTGCATGTTCCTGCCTGTCATCACAAACATTCAACCATCCAAAGAATACCGAGTCATTATAATGCTTAGTTTCATGATCTCGACATTTTTTATAACTCGCTGTCATGGTTCTTTTCCGAGCGTTGCGTTTTCTGTCATAGTTTCACACATTGTTCAACCGTCCTTCGCCTCCTTTTTCTTTTGTATTGAGCTTGCACCTTGCTGTGTAAGTACACGCTCTTTTTTTTCAGGATTGTTATTCTTATTCATTGATTTTTTTTAACACGAAAGTGTTTTATGCCGGGGTCCACCAAGACTTCACTGACGTATTTCCGTCACGGAAATACGTCATAGAACATAATACAAAGAAAGAAACCAGAAGAAAAAGTTCCACAAACATGCAAAATTTGGAAATCGAACCCACGACCTCTCGGTCCGCGACGATAGATCGCCGAGCGTTTAACCCATTGCGCCACAAACGCATTTGCAGAGAGCTACACAGACGCGCCTTATATATCTAACACTCCTCCGTGTACCCGCGCTCTTGCTCGGGGCGGTGCCGCCGCCTACGAGCAGAAAAGAGAAGTACTGCATTATGACACTAACGCGCACCGACAGTGAACGCTTCGGTGGTCTCAGCACTACGACTATAGTGCCTAGAATATACTTACTAGTGTGCCGACCGCCGGGCGTTTCCAATGGGAGACGCTGGCACCGCCGGTGATGCCTTCCGCCGGAGGCCCCCAGACGGCGACACTGTTTGGGACCGTGCTAACCGAGCGGCGCATCACGCGTCACTTGCGCTTCGGGTGCACTTCGGATGCGCGTTCATAAGCGCAGTCGGTTGCGGCGCGTTGTAGCTTTCGAGCAAGTAGCATGTGGTGCCTCCGCATGTCATTGCTGGGTTTCTTTCTGTGCGCGTGGTTCGCACTTGTGTCTGTTCACGGACGGAACCGAGATGTCGCAGAAAACGAGGCGTAAACACAGCACCTGTTTTGTCCCATATTGTACAACTGGATAGCGCTCAAACAACGAGCAAGTCTCATTATTCAGCGCCTGTTGACTGGCCAGAACGTTTTGGCGAGTGGGAGAAGAATATAAGAGGGCTGATCGAAGGCTAACTCTGGCGGCTGTCGCTTGTGAGAAACACTTTAATAATTGCTACATTGAGCGCTCCTTCAAGATTAGTCGACGGTGTGTCGCCCATGAAAATGTGCCCTGTTTAATTACCGTCATTTATGGTAATTAATTTAATTTATGGTAATTAGATACAACTTGGTGCGAATTTAGCATTTGTGGACATGTCTCGCATATAATAGTTTACTGTGGAAAAAATTTACGCTTCGGAAACCACGTATTTATTTATTGGTATTTTTCGCAGAAACACCCCGTATCGTGTAGCGTTATAATGATAACTGTGCCTACGATCGTTTGTAAGTGCAACGAAATCATATTCTTTCGATTACGCTTTGCACCTCAACCAACGCTCCGCAGAACGAAACGGGCTGGGACAGCCCATTGGCGTCTGTCGCACACGCGCGCGTTGGCTAGAGACGCCGCTCGGCATAGCACGGTCCGTACGGCTATCGCCGTCTGGTGGCCGCCGGCGGAAGGCATCATTCTCCGTGCCACCGGAAAGCCCGCGGTCGGCACACTAGTATGTATATTCTAGGCACTATACTACGACGCCTCGATGCCAGCATTCGAAGGGACGCTGGCATCAAGAAGCACTACCAACGCCACCTAGGTGGCGTTCACCGTACTCAGCACAGCGGAGCGTGGCCTCCGCAATTAGCTCTGAAAATGTTTCTGAAGTTGATCGCGGAGGCTGCAATTACGACGCGCTGTACGCGCTGATTTGACTCGGTGACGATTCAGTTACGTGCTTTGTCTTGCGCGTTGTATTAGTGTGTCAGTTACGTGCTTCGTCTTTCGCGTTGTGCTAGCGTGTGCAGCGTAGTGCAGCTTCCATATGCACGACGGTTGCTCATGGTCATCGACGTTGGTAGTCGTGATGGAGGAGACGTGCCACCAGGCGTCAGCGTGGGTGCATCAACGCCTAAGGGCGCTTTAGCCACAAAACACCAATAGACATTATATATCAATGTGCAATAAACATTACACTACTTCTGTGAAGACACTTTTCACTTTCGTGTTCTATACCGATTCCTATATAAGAGGGATCAACCACATTTTTTTCTTATATTCCTGTGCCCTATTTATTTATTTATTTATTTATTTATTTATTTATTTATTTATTTATTTATTTATTTATTTATTTTAGTGTATGCGTGCGGCATCACTCAGGCCTTATGGTTGTTCCTGGGCACGGTAAATAAATTATTATTATTATTATTATTATTAAAGTCAGACGGTCTTTTTATTCTTGTTTCTTTTTTTTAATATATATTTTCTGACCTATAACTGCCCTTCTGGGCCTGCCCGCTCAATAATTTTTCTTGTGACTCTTTCGATTTTCAGGACTCAGCTGTTCGCAACACTACGCTCACGGAGCGGCGTTCCACGATACCGGCAACTTCATGATAAACAAGCTCCACTGCAAATAAAAGCATAGCGGGAGAAGATCGGCGTCAGCGGTCACATGGACATTGGACAATGCGAACCAGCGGTGCATCCGTCAGCAGGCTCTGAACATAACTGGAGCGAAATGTGTCATAAGAAAGGAGTGTGTGTGCATGTGTGTGTTTATTGGGAGGGAGGGGTGGGACAGGGGGGGGGGGGGGGGGGAGGCGTTGTAGGAGGAAGCGGCGAGCTGTGCCAGGAAGCAGGGTTGCGAAGCAGTGGGAAGTTGCAGAGAAGTGCAACGTCACCGGGCTCTGAAATTGACACAGATCCGTGGAACGTCAAAGGCGGCACGCATCGCCGATCTGTGACCCTCGCGAAGGATGACAGTGCGACGAAGCGTGCTCGGCTCTCGCTGCTGATGAAAAGAACAGAGGAGATGAAAAAAAGTCAAGAACAACGGAAAGGAACAGTCAAAGAAAAAAAAACTGCACGAGGGCACGAAGAAGATCAAGTGGCTAAGCACGAAAAACGAGAATGGGCGCCAATCGATGCGCGAAAGGGCGAAGTGTCTGCGCTGCCACCACTTCTTTTGTCACTCACTCGATTTCTTCATTCTTCTTACATTTATATCGACTTCTCGCTACATTCACGAACGAGCACGGCGCCCAATCAGTGCTGCCCTCAAGGCTGTCGTGAGAAGTCCACGGGCATCCCCCTGACGCCTGGCTGTTTCTTCCTTATGTGGCCTCACTTACGAAAGAACATCGAGTTACTCTAGCGAGGACGAGCGCCAACAAAAGGACAAGAAATATCGGCGATCATCCGTACCCGTGTCCTCGAGGATATGGGCCGCCGATTTCCATTGACAGATTGACATCCATGAGCGGAACGCGCGTGTCGAGGTAGACGTGCGAGGCACGAACCCCTTACCCAGACTGGAATACTTTTGCTAACATTCCTTCATGGTTGCAACGGTAATTGAAGCTACTGCAGCGAATCATACCACACACATATCGGATCAGGTAGATAACGCGGGCGCAAGGGCCAGTGGTGCATAAAGGGGTGGATACAAAACGACTTCTTACAGAAAGAGAGGAGGAAAGGCCGGGATTTGACCATGTTGCGCACAGCTTGCTACCCTATGCACCACTGCGGAAGGGACAAGCGTGAAGAAAAAAAAAGAACAAAAAAATTCCCGCTGAGACTCCTCTGGGAGTTGTCTAAGTCGTCGTTGCAAGTCTGCAGTTCGTCTCGACAACAGTGACTGCGAAGAATGTGATCATGATATTCGTCTGCAGCAGAGGAATCGCCTTGTACGGTGTTTCTGTTTATGTTTTCACCAACACCCCACTACATTCGACAAAGAAAGCAAAAAGGCAGGCAGGGCTAAAAAGTAAAGGCAGGCAGGTTAACCAATGGTGGCTCCCGTAACTTTCACATGGGGAATGGGAAAGAAGGAAAGAACATTGAGCAGGAGGAAGAGTATGAGTGTGCGCACACCCACAGATTATTTTTTTTAGCTTTGTGGCCTTGTGCATATAGTGCTTAGGAAATTGTCACAGTTCCGAGAATAGCCTAGCTGTCGCCCAAGCGTCCGAGCCCAGTACGCAGAGCACATCGTTGAGTGTCGAAGGGCGGAAATTTTCACAGAATATGCTCCATAGTTTCATCAAATCCACAAGAAGGGCATGCCGCTGCATTGGCCATTGCGATTAGGAATGAATAAGCGTTCGCAAATAAGACACCCATCCTCATAAGCAAATTTAGGTTGCCTCATGGCAGGACACTGCGGGTGGCAGGCGAGTCCGCCAGTCAGGGTCCAGTGAACACAGTCGGCAGCGTTTACCGTGACGGCACGCTCCAACATACATGTTAAAAGGCTTGATGCAATTGGAAAGTGAGAGAGCTCAGAAAAACCTCGGAACGTATACATGTTGCCCCAGCTACAGACAAGCTTCATGTTTGTATACACAAACGGGTTTAGAGGACACAAAAAGAGCAGGGGCCGCATTCACAAAGCTTGTTCGTCAGTGGTTTTTTCCATTGGCTGGCCACTATCGCTAATGATATGCCCAGCTTCAGCAATGACTAGCATTTGCTCTTACGAACAATTCTTAGCGTAAGAGCTCTTTCTTTTTGCGAATACTGATCCAGACGACTACGTCAGCACGTCTTCGTCGCTGTTCACTGCTTTGAACAACAATCTTTACCACGTTAACTTTTGAAAAAACGGCCACCTCTACTTATTTTTCTTTCCGGGAAAATCTACATCAGTGGAGTTTGTCGAAACTTTTTTTCTCTCACGTGCACAGAATGATCTTACCGACATACTCACGAATTTGTGTATAGCCGTGTTCGTCTGCTGAAACGTACGTATAGCAAGAACATGTAATCTTCGTGTATACGTACATTATCGCACCCTGCTGGCGTCGCATAAATAGTACACACACAGTGTTTTCGAAAGTTTGTCGACAGACGTTCAGTGAAAGTTGATTTGCTGTTCTCGGGGATAACACACTACCACAAACGAACTCTTCCTTATGCCACGTAAAATTATGCTCCTACTATCAATCCGGCAGGTTCGAGAGAGCAGTACAGAGCAGCTGCGCTGATTCGCACATTGTAATTGCCGACAGGCCGTCGCATCGCTGCTATCAGTACTAAGCCCCCAGACCCCTTATCCTCGTAATTTGTGCGGAAATGCTTGTGCAGCGCGAAATTTGTCACATTATAATCTTTGAATCACACTCGAGCAAACGAAACACCACAGACTACATGAAACGGAAAAATTGGCACCTACGTGGACTGTAGCACGAAGCGACATAAAAAAAAAAAACAATATAGTGCATCGAGGAGTTCCACGGGGCGGTGCTTTAAGCCCGACCTTATTTAACATCTACCTTCATGCAATGGAGAAGTGCATTCCCACATGGGTTGAAATTTCTTTATATGCAGATGACATCTGTATATAGAGCTGTGGTCGCAACATACGTGTCCTACAAGCAAGATTGCTGAAAACTATCAATTCCATTGAAAAATTTCTATTCGCACGAGGTCTAACGGTGTCACCAGAAGAGTGTGCCACCATTGCTTTCGCTGGGCGTGATGTCTCGCGCTACACGGTAAATGTTGCGCACTCTCCCATTCGGTATGTGTCAAGTCACAAGTTTCAGGGCTGACAACCGACAGACTAATGACGTGGACACGCCATGTTCGAATATTAAATGAAAAAAAAAAACTGGGTCATAGGCGAACATCTTCCATATGTTATCGAGCAACACTGGGGGCTGCTCCGTAAATGCTCTGCTGCGGACGTATGCGGCTCTCTGTGAAGGTCTCCTACGATACAGCCTTCCTCTGCTACAGGGCATTTCCCAAACCAGTCACTGGCACGCAAGCAAATGCCCTGAGGGCATGCGTCGGCATACAAAAAAACTCGTAAAGTGTAGGAACCCTTGCAGAAAGCATGACGCCTATCGGTTCCAGTGTTTCCGCAGCAGGAGTTTCTTCGACTCCATATGCGCTTTGCTGCCAAAGTGCCGGGTCATCCGCTTGCTTCAGACAGCAGTCCTGTGGTGCGGAGCTTTCTCCCGGCGAATTATCAAAAACCTTCTACGCCGACGGAACCACGGTGGAAAATCCGTTCGTGGTCAATTGTCAATTGCGTGCCTGGGCTCAAGAGCAAGAAAAATACTCCCGGTCCAGCGCTGAAATACTTGCTCTAGAGCATATTAACACCAGCTATAGGGCTCACCACCATATTTACACTGATGGATCCGTTACACCTACATCATCTGCCATTGGCGTGGATTCCGTCTGAAAGTGTTACTGTCTCTGCCACTACCAGTCACCGAACTTCGGCTACAGCCACTGAACTAGCTGCACTGCGGGCGGCTTTTATTTACATCATAGACCAGACAGCTGAGTTTTGGGTCATCTTCACCGACTCGAGAGCGGCCCTGCAGCCGCGGAAGTCGCCTCGTACGCAGGAACAACTCGTCATGAACATCAGACGCCTAAGCAACAAAGCACGCGAACTGCATCACAGCGTTGTGCTGCAGCGGTTACCAGCCCACTGAGGAATACAAGTCAACGTTCAGGCGGACCAAGCTGCCAAAGCTGGACACGACACCACTTCGAGAGAAATGGTCCAGATACATTTCTCGAGAAAAGACGCGGCGACACTGGCATCTGCACACGCTTGGCATTTACAGCGAGCCCCAAAAGCCATTCTGCAGTTCGTGAAGGATACTGGATTATACGAACGCTTGTGACAGCAGAGTCACAGAAGCCTACTTGTCACGCAGAATTGCCGCTCGAGGCACTTTGCGTGTATTCGCGGGCTTCTTTCTCGCTCGGAAAAACACTTTTATGTAGCACGTATTGAGCACCAGAAAGCTCTGGCGGGAGTTTTTCATGTTGCTCTACAATTTTCTCATTGACACTTTGATAATTAGGACAGTACTTCGCGAGTTTGATAATTAATTACAATTACCGAAGTAAATCTCAGTAACGAAAAGATTACTGGCGGATACACCACTATACTGGAAACAATACGCACAAGGTTTGCTTCGCGTAACGCCATTCCTCTTTTTTTTAAATCGTGCATAGTGATAGCTTTATATATATATATATATATATATATATATATATATATATATATATATATATATATATATATCAGTGAGTGCAATTCTTAGTTTAGAACAATAGGGAATCAGGCCTTCGCGAAGTCCTTGACCATGTTATATTTAGTCGTTGCTCCTTCCTATTTTATTTCGTTTCATTGTTGTGCTCTATTCATTTTGACAGGTGATTTCAATCACCTCCACCTTAAGTAGCCAGCCCTGGGCGCATCAGGGTTGATCTCTTGAGATTGTTATCTCCCCAGGCATTTCTCGGTGCTGGCATCACAGCGACCGTCACAGTAGTTAGCCTTTGTTTTCTCTGTGTGGAACAGAGAGAGAGTAGTCAAGGTGTACACATCGATTCAAATACCCTCCTTTACAACCTTCTATGAAATGCAACAGAACGTGAGCCTACGGCTCCATGAGAGCATTTTGAAACGTGCCGTCCGAATACTATCTCGCGGGACGACGATCAATGTTGTAGCGCGCGCCGTGACAAACAGGCGGCTGCGCCCGGGACGTCTCCGAGCAATCTACGCGGCGCGGCTGCGGCGGCGTTTTTTCTCGGCGCCCCGAGACCGTTGGCAGTGACAAATCGATGTCATCGAGCGGTGCGCGTACGGGAGGAAACAATCCTTTTATGGGCCGGAATATCGCTGAGGGTGCCCCCCACCTCTACCGCTGTTTGTATGACTCCGTACACGAGCGTCTGTGCGTGTCACTCGGCGAAGGGAGCTCGAAGAAGGGTCGCCTCTAACAGCACTCGATTTCACGAATATAGCACGCCGACCTCCTTTTGAGACGGTGCCACAACGAGGGAGGGACAGAAGAAAAATGGCCCTGGCTTAGACCTTGAGATGTGTGTTTTACAATGGGAAGCGAAAGGTCGAAGCGAGGACCGAAGGGAACGTTTCCAGAAGAGTATACACTAGATTGATTGATTGATTGATTGATTGATTGATTGATTGATTGATTGATTGATTGATTGATTGATTGATTGATTGATTGATTGATTGATTGAGTGAGTGATTGAGTGAGTGAGTGAGTGAGTGAGTGAGTGAGTGAGTGAGTGAGTGAGTGAGTGAGTGAGTGAGTGAGTGAGTGAGTGAGTGAGTGAGTGAGTGAGTGAGTGAGTGAGTGAGTGAGTGAGTTTGGATACACAACCATTTATAGGAAAAGGTACTAATCAGACGCACGTCGTCTCCACGTTGCTAGAAGCCAGAGGAACCCACGTAATTCCAGCAGCCCATTTCGTTTGCCTCAAGTGTCCTCTTCCTCGGATTGTACTTCACACGGCATTTTGCAGATGATTTGCGTAATCTAGGGGATGACGGATGCCCAAAAAGCCAGGTGTAATGCCGAGCATGCGTCATTGAGGTATGCGTCATTTGTAAGGCCGAATGATTGACAGCAGTGACAGGTTGTGCTCTCTCAGAAAGAACGGCCTAAACCAAGTTAATCCTCAACACCACGGAGAAGAAACTTTACTCCAGGGATCGCATTTAGCTTGAGCAACAGCCATATTTGTGGCCGCATCGTGCGTGTTAATAAGCTTCAAATTACAATAATGAAGAGCCTGCAAAATCGTTTCCTGTTACATTCTTCTCAGTGGAGCACTCTTCAAAAACTGCAGCGTAAAGGTAAGCAACAACAAGACGCAATAATGTTGCAATAACGCAGTGAACGGCACAGAAAGGCAGCACAGGCGCCAACATTCAGCCAAGCGGTAACTTGCAACTGCATTGTCTGCATATGCTTCGACTGCTCTGTACCTCTGTGCCTGCAGTTTTTTTTTATGAATGCAACTTCCCAATAGTACATCAGCAATGGAGGCAGTCTGTGCAGTAGCCTTTCTTGAACCGTCCAGTGGTAACATAAAGAGCAAAAAGAAAATGGTGCGAGTCGACAGCACGAAGTGCATGTGCAGTGGCAGCTTTTGCGTATGTTCGCTGTGGGCACCCTGTGCTCCAAGAAATGAATTTCTCTACGGTGTCAAAGACCACAGTTTTATAAAAGGCTCATCGTGCAGCTCTTGTTCGCGTTCAACTCGAGACATGCGCTATATACTTCCGAGGTGTCACTCACTCAGAAAATGAAGCCTTTCCGCTTCCCCCACTAGCGCATATCCACCATTGGAAGGGCTACCCGCCGCGGTGATTTGCGGCTATTGTGTTGCGTTGCTAAGCACGAGGTCGCGGGATCGAATCCCGGCCGCGGGGACCGCATTTCGATGGGGGCGAAATGCAAAAACGCCCGTGTTCCGTGCATTGGGGGCACGTTAAAGATCCTCTGGTGGTCAAAATTAATCCGGAGTCCCCCATTAAGGCGTGCCTCATAATCAAATCGTGGTTTTGGCACATAATACACCAGAATTCAATTCGAATCAGCCACTCGCGAATCCAAAGTTTTAAACCTGCCAGTAAGTATATATGCATGCTATTTCGCCCATTCGATAAAGTGCCTGTCTAGAAAGTTCAGCTCCCTGATTAGGCACACCTCCATGGCTGTTGTGTAACTGTCTTGCCGTTCTCCTTGCTAATCACCCACTCGTCGCCATCTGCGTTGGGAGTGTCTTCGCAGCCTGGTGAGATCGACACATTTACTAGCAGGCTCTGTATAGGTGCGAAGTATGTCTCTCCTTGTTAGGGAAACAACCATCACCGGCGGCTTCCTGCGACACCCGATCGCGCACACGAGCACCTGACATCCTTTGCATAAGGCATAAACGATGTCCAACACTTATTCACTCCCCCATTTTCCTAGTTAAGCCACCATTGTCCTCGTGGCCAGCGAGGCGCAAAGCCTGTGTATGCTTGCCGAGAAGAATAGAGAGCGGAGAGAAAGTGCGGGAATACTCCCGAACAAAGGAGTCATCAAAGTACCGTATTATACTAAAGTTTAAGAGCACGCACGTGAGCTTCCTCCAAGCCGTTCTGCTGCATCTGGACGACGCTTCACGAGTCGGCCACCGCGGAGGAGCAGGAGGAGGAGGAGGAGACGTGTTGTTTGCTGCAGGCGTACCTAGCCTTGCAAAGGTTGCCGGCAATTGCTCCAACTGAACGCCACCTATCAACCACGATACGGTCTGAAACACTTCGCAGTACAACTAACAACACCAGGTATCAAAAACAAATTGCCACGGAGCCCAATACGTTGCGAGTTTTCCGAACCATGATGACCCATACTACTCACCATTCACTTCCCGAACCTGTATTAAGAAGGAACTTTAGACAATATTCTGCTTCTTTAGTTTTTGTGCGCATTCATTGTCCACTTCATTCGACTCTCATTTAATTTCTTTGTTATTTCACGCATATTCTAATTCGATGCGTATATCAAACTTTTTTTTCTAGCAATATCTGTGTCACCTCTACCAATCAATCAAAGCTACGCTCCTCTCCAGGCCCACAAACAAGGTATAACCCGCGAAAAAGAAAGAAAGAAAGAAATTATATATATATATATATATATATATATATATATATATATTCTTTCTTTCTTTTTGGGAGGTGGAGGGGGAGGTGTGTGACAATAGGTACGTAACTATTATAAATGTTTCATATTTGTGCCTAAGTGGGTAAGTGGATAATAAGAAAGAAATTCGACAAATAAAATAAAATCCATGGTGCCAGTGGAATGAGAGGCGGCAAGAAACTTGGCCACCGTATCGACGCGCAGGTACTCTAGCGAGACGCCTGATTTCCATCCCGGCGGAGACAATTGCCGCCCAGCGCGGCCTGATCAGCCGAATCACTGGAAGCGGATGAGACATAACTACCGAGGGATTGTCTCCTCAGAGATACGAAAGGCAGCCCTGGATCTTTCTCTGATATGATGCATGCTGTCAAGCGCTTCCCGTGAATTCTAAGGCTTGCTGTAACCAAATGCCTATTGCTAAATATGCAACAAGCGGCTATGGTCTCGTGGCTTAATGCGACAAGATTGCTTTGAAGAGCGAGGCGAGAAGGTGGCGGTGAATAAAGAGGACGATGTGGAAGTCTTTCTTAGGTGCTTACGCTGGTCAAAAGACGTCGCCTCACTGCTGGAAGTTGCAGATAAATTGCAGATAAATTGGATAAATTGCTGCAGGTCCAGCACGACGCAGATTTAGAACATTTTATTTAATTTTCTTTTATTTCCCATACGCTTTGCAACAAATTCCCCAGAAAAATAAAAGGACTGGTTTTAGCAACCGCTCGATGTGCTACACAGCTGACAGTGTTGAAGCCGAGTTACACAGTTGACGTTATGTGACCTTTCATAGTTATGAGAGAATAAGGGAAAGATAAAGGAAGATACGAAACAAACTAGAAATTCAGACATAATAGTTCAGCGGAAAAATGCTAGGTGGAGAGAAGTAATTAAATGGAAAATGAGGTCGATGTCTCATTTTTCATTAAATTAGAAAGTCAGTGAATTCAGAAAACAGAAAATTCTGTTTGCTATTTTATATAATGGGACGAGATAGGGAGAAGGACAAAGAAGGAAAGGTCATGAGAAACAATGCGCAGGATCAGAACCGTCGGCACAAGTTAATACCAGTCCAGGCTAAAGCCGCTTGCACAAGTCTCTTGTCCCTGAGAATTGTAACAATGCCGTTGTCGCCCTACTCCGACGACCGGTAAAGTCGGTATTCCGAAATAGTAGCGAGCGACCTCATCAGCACGCTATATCGAGGGCTGTCACAATGCATGTGTTTATGGTCTCCTCGCCACTACAGCTGTCAAACAGAGTGGTCGGGCATTGCAACAAGGAAGGCAAAATACTTAGGCTATATAGCCAGAGCCGAAAAAGCCGGCCTGCCTCGCTTTGGAGAGTGCAGATAGCCTTCGATGGCGGAGCGAAGGGTCCAACTGGTGCAATTGATTGCGTTGATAAATGCGCCTTCTTCTAAACGGACAACATGACCCCTCTTGCAAACTCGCGAAAAGTCTTCCAGATGCATTCGCCTTTGACAACGGGATTGATCGCTCTGTGCTGTTTTGACGATTAAGAAGAACAATAAACTGGGCGAGTTGGTACTGATTCGTGTTTCTCTTCCTTTCGTTCCATGTCAGCTCTAGCGTTATCCTTGAAGCATGTCTTCGCGAGCTGACCGAGCAGCTTCATCGGTGCGATCGGTATCTGTGAGACCACAGTGACCTTAACTGAAAAGTGACGTGATGCCCTTTCCCAGACAAGGCGCCAATAAGCTCTCCAATCTCGAACACGTGGTCTGCGCTGCATGGGTTCATAGCAACGAATAAACAAGGAAAGCATCATCCTGGATCTAAGGTTTCAACAAGGAGCCTGCCTCCGTCAGGGCAGATAGCTTCTTTCCTTGACAGTGCACCTTTCCATTCCCAAAGCAGTCTAAGCGGGATTGGGCCAGGAAGGCAGAAACTAGGTATTGGCCATAACTAAGACAAGTCTCCTTGTCGAAGCAATCAGTCCAAGTCTGAGTGTTTTCGTTACCCCTTGTTTGGATGGCTATAGCTGTCTAGAGATGCCTAGAGCTTAAGGTAGCAAACTGGACACCCGCCTGGTAGGTTTCAGTCTGTTGTTATCCCAGTCGTATTAGCTGAAACTGTATGGCTTGGGAAATACCTAATAATATATACCGCTATCGAGCCACTCTACTTAAGCAGAAAATCTTAACGGATTCTATTCCTACCTTTGCTTCATACTAACCAGCTTGATGTTTTGACCCCAAACAGTACACGTCGCCGCTAAGCCGCATTATCTAACACCGTATACTTCACAAGAACAGATATGTTTAATAACTCTTTCTCCCTGAAAACGATAACAGAGGGTAACAAATAAAAAAAATCAGTGTATACCTTTTTGCGTTCTTTCGTACGCCCGGCGGTTTGAGTCCCGTCCCTTTGGGTGCGCAATACCTTAATCTTCCTAAACACTCAACTCACGACGCCTTTCTCTCTTCTTCCTATACTTCTCTCAGATTAATGTGAAGCCCTGAATGTGGAATATGAAGTGGGTGTGTGTGTGTGTGTGGCGAGGGGGGGGGGGGTAGATGGTGGAAGGGGAGAGGGCGGAGGAGGGGTGCGCACATATGCATGCGCGCGCATATGCAACCGACAAGAGAGAGAGAGAGATGTGGGCGGAAGTATCCCGGCGCCCCATTGTTTGTTTGGCGCAGCCCGCAGAGGACGCACTCGGTTGAACCTAAGCCGGTGCCGCCGCGGGCGAAAGCTGCCTCCTGTGTTCGGCCGACAGAGCAAAAGGCGATTGCCTTTTAGCTTCCGTACATCCGCCACCTACCAGCCTGTGCCGCCGGACGGACGGTCCGCTGGTAGAGCGCGCACCAGCCCGTTAAAACGGTGCAGTCTTGCGGGATATACGTCACACTGGGCCATTTCACGGGGTCGCTTGCATTTCTTGTGTATCTGTGGACCATTAATGGACCATTAACTATCCATATTTGTCAGCGGACACGTGTTTTTTTATTCGCGTCTGCTTTGCCACGTGGCACAGGATGGGAATAAAATTATATGTTAGCATGGAGATTTTCATGCAGGTAGCGTAAGAGCGACTTATGAAAGTCATTGTTCATAGTCGTTGTGATGAGCTGAGACAATCGCCGGTCAATCATATACGGTTCTTAATTGCGAATTCGGCTTGCGATTGACTGACGGCAGCTCTACAGCTTCCAGAGCGCTGCAGCGTTTAAGTGAGCCGAAGAGGTGCTCGCCGGGCGAGAGAACTTGCTTTCACGTCGAGAGGGGTCGGTTGGGGAGCAGGAAACGGCGCTAGGCCGCACGCGGCGAAGATTTAGAAATCGTTTACCGCCGCCGTTCCGCCGAGCGTTGCAGCCAGCGGCGTCAGAGGTTTCTTGTAAATATTAGGGAATCGTCCGCGCTTTGCTTCTATCTCACGGGCAGTGTGTGTAAGCGCGCTATAAACAGGCCCGCTGCAACCGGAGGGGAACGAAAAACTGAGGCGAAAACGGGGCGCTCCTGTGTGGGCACTTGTAAAAGGGGCGCCGACGTAAACAGGACGCCGCTACCGGTGAACGCGGGGCGTTGTGCTCCGAATAGCGGGCGCTTTTCTTAAAGGTTGCACCGAAAAGTTGACGATTAGAGTCTTCGAACGCACCAAAAGTGGCGAGCGACGATATTTGATTCTTCCTGAGAGAGGCCCGGCGCGTCTTTGGTATCGCAAAAGCGGCCGCCTATACCAGAGGCAATATTCGCGTTTAGCGCGATTCTCCGCGTTGTCTCGTGTTCGTACGCAGTATTTATTTTACAGTAATAAATACTGTGTGCAGCAGTAAAAACAATAAAAAGTGGCGCCTGCTGTCGCAAAACCTCGCCGAGCTATAATGTCACTGCGTTGCCTAGCAAGCCACCTCGCGGAGCGGCGTGTGCCTCGCCTCCTCTCTGTGCATCACAGCGCTTGCATGTAGGCTCCCTAATGCGAATGTAATAATAGCGCCGCGCATCGGCCCTATCTGAACCGACACCTTGGAAAAAGGCCCACGTAAATGTGTGGTCGCCTCTTTATTCATGCGTTCCGCTTGATATAAACTAGCTCAAGGTGAGTAGAGACCTTGCAAGGCCATCGACGGGAACTGCTTAGGCGTTCCTTTCTCTAACTGACACCATACCCCAGTGTCTTTCATCGCGTTTGCGCGGTTTCGAATATGAACCAACTCGCTCAGTCCTTCACTTTGCCGTATAGAAATGTGGTTAGCAAAAATTTACTAATACTTTCTCGAGGGAAAGCTCTTTTGTGTCGTGGTCGCTAACTATGACATGCATGAACTGCGGGTCTGTTCGTGAGCAAGAAAACGGAAGCAACGGCGCTGAAAGACCCCTTAATGAGAATGGGTCCGAAAATAAGAACTAAGACAAATATGGATGTACCATTGTTTCGTTTCGTTCGCGACGTATCCTCCCGGTTTCCTTTACTCAGTCGTTCATTATTCTTGGCAGAGAGCTCGCGTGTGCGCAAGTCAGCTACGGCGCTCGCTTTTACCTTGGCAGTGGCGCATACACGTCGAAGAGACACACGTGGCTGACAGCGCCAAAGCTCAGACAGCGACCGGGTCCTGTTCCACCGACGGGACCCAACGAAAGGAGAGAGAGAAAAGAAACAGATTAAGGAAAGTAAAAAGGAAATACTCTAGGACACGACCACGGAAACAACGCTTCTGAGAAGGAGAAATAGGAAGCTCTGGGAGGGAGAAGACAGCAATGTCTAACAGCGACGCCCACGCTCGCTCCCTGTCGGGGGAAATTAATTCTCCCGCGACAATCAATGAGGTGGCGCAAGAGGCGAAGGCGCGCGTCCACTACAACGCGCAGAGGCAGCCCGCTTTGGATGGCTCCCCTCTTCCAACCATCCCGCCCATTCCCCGTCTCACCTTGAGCCGCGCGCGGTGATCGTCGGTGGCAATTCGTGGATGGGCCGGTGATGCCATCCCAGCCAGAGGACAACAACGAACACAGCGCGTGCGCTGCTGCAATCTCACGAAGAGGAAAGCGAGAGGCACCGAAAGGTCGCCATTCGACCGGGGGGCCGTGGGGGACAGGGGAGGTGGTAGGCGCTTTTCTCGTTTCCTTTCTGATCCACTTCTTTCTAAATATTTATTAAGGCTAAAGCCTTAGACGGCTCATGGGACGAAAAAATCCGATGTCCGGCTTTAAAAATTAAATTATGGGGTTTTACGTGCTGAAACCAGTTCTGATTATGAGGCACGCCGTAGTGGGGGACTCCGGAAATTTGGACCACCTGGGGTTCGTTAACGTGCACCTAAATCTAAGTACACGGGTGTTTTGGCATTTCGCCCCCATCGAAATGTGGCCGCCGTAGCCGGGATTCGATCCCGCGACCTCGTGCTCAGCAGCCCAACACCATAGCCACTAAGCAACCACGGCGGGTGCTGTCAGGCGTTATGGCACCAAAATTCATAAGGAGTAGAACCCACGACCTGTGGTGTTAATAGGGCGAATTAGGCACCAATTTCATTATAAGAAAGCGTGAAGCCGAGGCGAAGAAGAAGCGGCAGCACGACCTGCGGTGTTAATTAAGAAATAAATAATTAAGGCGCAGTTAATTAAGGCACTCGAACCCACGACCTTTGGTGGGAGTCGAACCCACTTGGAAATATGGGCGAACCGGTCATATTTTATTTATTTATTTATTTATTTATTTATTTATTTATTTATTTATTTATTTATTTATTTATTTATTTATTTATTTATTTATTTATTTATTTATTTATTTATTTATTTATTTATTTATTTATTTATTTATTTATTTATTTATTTATTTATTTATTTATTGAACGAGTGAAGGAGGCTGATTTGTGAAGTGAAGCATTTCAGCTTCACTTCACGCAAGACCCATGAACAGCTGGCGTTTGAGACCAGAGATGTGTTCCATCAAGCCCTCATTAACGGACATGACATCATGTTTCAATGGCTGCCGGGGCACTGTGGTATCGTCGGTAATGGCCTTGCTGATGATGCCACCCGGTCAGCCCATAAGGAAACCCGGACCATTCCAATAGCCTTATCAAGGACAGATGCTGCGAGAGGTTTTCGCTTACTCGCTCAAACCAAGACTGAAGCTTCATGAAACGCCCCGATTATCTCGAACTGTCGTCTCCACCGGCTGGATCCAAGACTGAAGCTGCAGATTCCATCAAACTTCTCCCGCCGTGATGCAACTTTACTTTGCCGCCTCTGGTTAGGAGTGGCTTTCACGAAAGCCTGCTCATTCCTTATTCGCATATCCGACACACCGATCTCGCGCAACTGTGAAGAGACGATTGAGTACGTGTTGTGTTTTTGTAATATTTATGACATCGAACGCGACGTTGTTCGGAGTGTGTCAAACCGATTAGACAGCAGACCATTTTCAGAGACAAAGATTCTTGGACCGTGGCCCCATGCGTCGCAGGCTTACATAGCGACGCGGGCATTGCTACAGTTCATGAAATCGACTGGCCTCATGGACCGTTTGTGAAGTGTTGGACAACCGCACGTGTTCACACTGAGAGTACCTTCTTCCCTCTCTCTCCTTTCTTTCTTTTCACCCCTTTAAACCCCTTACCCCGTGTAGGGTAGCAAACCGGACGTGCGTCTGGTTGACCTCCCTGCCTTTCCTTTCTTCTTTTTCCTCCTCCTCCTCAGCTACTTAGCAGTCTGCAACTAAATGCTGTGCAGTCACTTGCTATTAAAGAAAAAATTACTAAAAAAAGATAGCACATGTCACATCCTGGTGCACTAATCGAAAGCTGTATCTTGCAACAAAAACGTTTTCCCTAATCTCTAACACTGATTTGCGTTTGTATGAGAGATACAAAAAAAAATGCCTTGCGTTGCATTGCAGGTTTGTCGTACAACGCGCACACGTCAGAATTATTTGCCAAATTTAATGTTTTAAAAGTTACAACCCTATACGAATATCATCTTTTGACAGCTTTTAGGTCCCAATTAATTCAAAAAGGCAGCCACATTCGCACTTTAGCAAATTTAACTCTTAATCCCTCCTCACGCTTAACAAGACACACCAACCATTGGTATATCCCCCGGCCGTGAACTAATTACGGACTGCAACTATTACAGTATTGTCTTCCGAGCACATTAAATAAGTTTGAACTAACAGATTAAGGTTTACGCACGTTATCGAAAAATGCTATTTTGATCATGATATCCTGAACTGTTTTGTACTTGAAACGTGAAAATTGTTTTGAATTATTCTGTATGAGCTCGAAAAATCATTGCTTTGATTTGTTCTTTGTGAGCTTGTTTCCGTTGCTGTCTTTGTAAGCAGGGGGTGGCGGGGCTAGTCAAGCTGCTAAAATGCAGCTTTTTTTCCGATATCCTCATCATTTAGGTACATTTTTGTTATGTACTGATGTGCCATAATGGTGAAATAAAGCAAATCTCAAATGTCTCAAATCTCAAATTAGTGCGAACGTTTGCTTTCAGTGAACTGCTGCATTATTTTGTGCTCTAACAATTCTTTATTCTTCGCATCTGTGCATGTGTATGTTACGTATACGTTATTGGGTCCTCTTGCTTGGGCCTCCGATAACGATGTATTGAGGTAACTAATTATAATTATTATTTATAATTAAATATTTAACGTATTCGTAGTGACTGCATCAGCTTCGATAAAGATCGCAAACATTGCCCCTACACATTGTTAACAAAGAGCAGAGTTAGCAGTAAACTATTTTAGGGAGGCAACTGCGAGAGTGCAATGTAAAGGGCACCGCGCACAGGCACGAAGAACGAAAGCAAAGGCAAGCGACGTCGAAGTAGAACCGTCATGGCGATGACGACGTGCGCCTAATGCCCTGTCACTCCCGGTTCTAATTAGCAAAGTCGCTTTGCAGGCACCGCACGGCGGTAGCTGCGCAACTTCATTAAGGTGGCTCGAATCAGTCCCTTGCGCGAGGAGACGCCGGGGTGTGGAGAGGGTCCGCACAGGTTCGCTGCGGGGCCGAGTCTGTCGGCACGGCGCCGACACGAAACACCGCTTGACGCCGCCTCGGGATGCAACCAGACGCGGCGGCGGCAAGCTACCCAGACACGCGGCTTCCATTTCGTAGTAGCGTGCGCCCGAACGGAAACACGCGTTCGCAATGCGTTAGAAAAGGAGAGAGAGGGAAACAGGAAAGGCAGAGGGATAGACCAGAAAAAAAAAAACGGTCCAGTTTGCGACCCCGCACGAAGGGAAAGGGAAAATATATTTAAAGAGATAGGAAGGAAAAAGACGAGTAGCGAAATGAAATAAATATGGCGGAAAGGGCAGGGTATAAAGAACTCTGTGGATTTTCACTCTGCATCGAAACTTCTTTGTACGGGCATTGGCGACACTTCTGCAGTACCAGCCATGCGAGACGAGCACTCGTGGCATTCTAAGCCACCAACGACTACGTAGCGGATAATTAAAAACTCCAAGACAAAATCAAACTTCCGCATACTCACTCCCCCTTCGGCCCAAGCCAAACCAACAGAAAATATTTGTTTATAGCTTACTACCTTACCACGAAAGCTGCACAAGGTTTGAGGGCCACGTTTGCAAAGACTCGCCATTTTGCTCGCTTTAGTATTCGCGGAACAAGTGGGGACAATTGGGACGCCGTTCATTGAAGGACAATCACGCGTATTCCTGCACCCCTAGTCTGTATCGATCGCTCGAAGACGCACCCATTATCTGAAGCAATGGACACGGAAATGACATTTCAGAGTTAACTGCACGTCGTGCCGCTGTCCGGCAGTTATGGCGTCGTGGAAACAAGGAATGTCGTTCCTTCTAGGTTTCTGCGCTGAACCTTACTCCACGTGTGAGTGAAAAAAACTGTGAGGTCCACGGCGCGCGTGTTGGGTGGTAGTCTTATATCGCTCAATTCCGCCCCTCTGCCGTGTTCCGAAATGTTCGCTTTTTATGCAACGTCGGCACGAGCTCATCGGAGCAGTAATGATAACAGAATTGTAAAAAAACATGGCGAATTTCGACAGTGTACACTACACGAAGTGTTTAAGCGACGACTGTTTAGAGATATTAAAAGAGGAAATATAAAATAAAATAATTTTTGCTAGTTATACGCATTGCAGTGGTTAACAGCAGAAATTTTGCGATAATTGATGATAGGCTCTTTGATTAAGAAGATATCACCAACTAACTTTCTAATAAAAAAAACTGTAGCTCCAATCCAGGCTGTGAAGGTGGTTGGACAGCGAAGCTGTAAACGACGCCCACACGATTACCCATTGGGACGTCACTTGAATTAACCCACGTGGCTCTACAAAGAGTGAAACCAGAGACAAGTGAAATGCACTTAACCACACCCTTTATTACTTCACAACGACATTAAATTCACGCTGTTCTTCTGACGTGTTTACTTTCCGTGGCCTACCCATGGTAGCCTGGAATAAACTGAATGAGTTGCTAGGCCGTGGTGACGTCACTACGTCATTTCTATGCTGTTGGGTACTTTTCCACTCGGAGTTGCTTCCGCATTCGTAATCTTTACCGTGAAACACACGCGGGAGAAGGACCGTGCTTCGCATTATTCGCAGACATCATTAGCATACATTACACGGCTTGCACTTCACACAAGGGTTTTGAATGACGTCAACCCCTTTCGAAGCAGCTGCAAACCTAATCTTTATCGGAACGCGTCGGAGGGTGTTCCATTGTTCACACGCGCCTTATCATCCATCATGTGGTTTTGATGCTTGTTTTGTGGTTTTTCTTTTGCAAACGAGTGCTGAGCTGTATGCTGTGAAACCATTACCATGGACTCATTTCTTACGGTATTAGTCTTACTAGTTATTATACACTTAGCTCGAGTTAAGTCGTAGGCTCGGTTTGAGCGGTGAATTAAATTTTATGCGTAAATGTCAAATGACCCATTGAGCGAAATGCAGCTCCACTAACGTGAAACCTGGGGAGGTGCGAAACATGCAGTGATGCACCGCTAATGGGCTCATACTACCTTAAGCAATGGCTCATAATTCTGTAAACGCGGCCTCCACATTACGACGACAGAAGAGAAGTGAAATTCTAAGCTGGAATGATGAGCGGCAACGCAGCCAGCTGTGGAAGACGACGACGAACGCGGGAGCTCTCGGCACGAGCGCGTGCCGAGAGCGCGTGCCGTAAGCAAAAAACGCCACGAATTTTTGCTTACGCCAACGAAACGAAACTTTTCTTGGCTGGTAGAGGTATACAGCTTCGCTGTAAAAATCTCAGTTCAAATCATGCAATTACGAATTGCAGCTAGTCACTTCTCAAGACTCGTCCACTGAGCAGTTTCACAACACCGCCATTTTCAAGGTAGTCTTGAATTCCCGGCTGTCGCTGAAACAACCGGCGCAGAAGCCATCGTCCCCAGGACGCTCTTTAAATTGCCGAACCACGTGACAACAGTTATGTTCGTGCTACGTTATAGTGCCTGTACGATACCAGGACTCGGGCGCGTGGTCAAGCACGCGTGTCTTTCTGTTCAGTGTTCGACCATACGCGCGACAACATTCCCACAGTTAAGGCACACATCCTCCGTAGCCTCGTGCAAGAAGCTCACGGCGCCGAGTCTCGAGGAGACAGCAAACGCAATTTGCAGACGTCGGGAAGAACCCTCTTCTCCAGGTTTTCGGGTCGGAGTATTCTCACAAGCAAAAATGTGCAATGGCATCCCAGCCCACGCCACGAACAGAAAGAAGGCTGCAACCATAGGTCGCGCGCGACACCAGCAGGGTCACGATTTCTCCACCTCACTTCCCTCCCCTGAAGTCGCCTTCCTGCACACTGTCCCTCCTTGTCGGGTTTCTTCCTTCTTTCGCTAAGGCAACCTTTCCGTCATTCAATTATCTTTCTCCCTCTCTCCTCTCTCTCTCGGCATAGAGGCTGGGGGAAAAGTCGTATAGAGAACGAATTACCCTAGAAGCTCCCGAATTCGCCGCGAACGACAACGGGACGACTCGACGATCGGCGGCGCTGACGACTGGCGCGGACAAGCACCGAGAAGGTGGCGCGAAAGCGCAGACTGACTCCGCAAGCCCCCGGCAGCCATCGACACGCGCGTGCATACCCCGTTCATGGCCTAACGAGCTGTCAGTGTACAGCCAGCTTCCTTCGCTGACAGCTTCGAGGGGCATTGACAGCAGCCACATTCTGCAAGTCATGCTGGAGAGAGGGCGCGAGAGAGAAGATGCAAAGAGAGAAAAAGCGAGCGACAAGCAGGCAAAGAACCAGTGGCGGCTGACAGCTTTGACGGAGCGATTCGGCAGGAGCGGACGCTGCACTACTGACTGCCGCCCTCCCCTTCTCGCCCTCTGTGCTTCGAGAATCCACACAGAACCGGCAGAAAACCGTCAGCACGGAGTTGTCAAAGAAAATGACGGCTCACTCGGCCACCCCTGTTTTCTCACGGGCTGCTGCGAAAGCCTTTGGACGTCACAGAGTCGCAGGAATTTCAGGTGCCGGCCACTCGCAATTTAGCGGCAAAACTGGGGCTCGAGTCGTGATACTGGGAAGAGGAAGGAATGACAGCGCCGGAAGCCCTCGTTTCTCAGCACAGCTGACGGGTGTGCAGGGACGTCTTCCTGCTAACTTGTTGGCGGCAGTCTATGAGGTAGTCACCCGCCTAGGCACGCGTGCACGGTATGCATGCACTGCTCTCCGCAGACATAAAAAACTCATTAGCCGAATTACGTAATCACAGTTCGAAACGAAGAGCAGTGCAATTTCAAGAGCTACCCATTACAGACAGCAGCAGCTGTCAGGAGATAGATTACAGTGAGGACCCATTTGTGATTGCATCATAGGAATCGAAACATAAAAATTGCGCGCCTGGACACTTCTTATATTCATAAAACACATTGATTTGTTAGACAAGGGGTAAATACCCCAGTGACACTGCAAGAGAGGCTCAGGCGGATCAACTGCCGGTCTCGATCACCAGACTAATCCAGCCTGTAGCAATTTAATACTCCTTGCTAACCGACACCGGAACTATCATCGCGCGATACTGCAGACATGGTGTCTCAGGCCACCGCTTCACTGCACTTCGCTGCACTTCTTCCCGAGTAGAGAGAGAGAGAAAAATGGGATGGGAAAGGTAAGGAGGTTAACCGGAAGAGCTGCTACCCTGCACTTGGGGAAGTGGAAATGAAATACGGAAAAAATAGCGGAGAGGTTAAGCAAAGACTTTGCTCCTGGTTATAGTTACAGCGAATGACGACCATTTCTTAGGTTTGCTGACTCTTCCTGCACGCTCCCAGGGTTGAGCTCACTGCGGGTGAGCACATATAGTTATCAGAAACCGTGGCCGCTGTGGCGTTCCAAAAGATGCGCCGAAAAGCGCTTCCTATCTGCACCTGCATTGCCTTCTCTTCCCTACGCCTCTTCCTTTCTTGCAGGGGTCACTAATGACGCGAATTTCCCAGACCAAATGCAGTAGACATGCAGTACACGACAGTGTGTGCCGTGTATTCCACCGGCTTCCGGGTCATTATCTACATCTTACCATACACTGGAGCCTAACCTGGAGGATCGAAAAAGCTGCGCTCGAGTTCCCCACAGCACCCGACACCGAGCCCACGCACACGCTGTAGCGCCAAGCACACGAAAACGCGCAAACGCGAAGCGCACGAATAAACCGACGCCGAGAAACCCGGTGCACCGCTTACGCTAACGAACCGAAAGTTGACGCATCTGTTCGCGAGAAACCGGCCAGCTTTCCGGTTCCAGCTTTATTTCCGGCAAGTTGCAACGAACTTTGCAGCGAGCTTTATTTAAGGGGGCGCCCGAACTCGCACT
Source organism: Dermacentor silvarum (assembly GCF_013339745.2). Classification (NCBI taxonomy): domain Eukaryota; kingdom Metazoa; phylum Arthropoda; class Arachnida; order Ixodida; family Ixodidae; genus Dermacentor; species Dermacentor silvarum. The sequence goes on along the minus strand of NC_051159.1, from coordinate 177,752,852 downwards.
CGGCTGTCCATATGCCGTCGGCACACCGGCGCGATTCGCGGAGCGGTGAAGGCGCGGTTCGGATTTTCGGGAGCGAGGGAGGCGAGCGCGCGCTCGCTTTGTTGCGGCGGTCGCGCGCGCACGGTCGGTTTTCCGCTCGAGTGTTCGCTTTCGTTAGCATAATTTTGGGGAGCTCGTGAGCTAGCGTCCTCTTCTTTCGGAGAAAAAAGTCGAGGAAAGAGCAAAAACAAAAATAAAAAGACGGAGATGAAAAAGATATAAGCTCGGAACGGACCAGGAGAAATCGCGCCATTCTGGGGCACGCGGCGGCAGCAGCAGCCGCGCAGCGCTGTGGAGCGGCCCGCTTCGCAGTATCAGCGTGCTACGAAGATGAACAAGGAAGCGTCTTACTCCTCTTGGGCGCAGGAAATGAGTTATGCGCAGCGTCATTTCCGAGAGGCAGTGAATATAACGGCGAACTATAGCGCTCCTCACCTCTCCCTCCAGTCTGCAAGTATCACAGCAAGAATAACTAAAAGCACGAAAGTGTATTCCGCGTATTTTCTTTTTCTTTTCATATCATGCGTCTTTCTGTCACACTTTTCAGAACTGCGCTCTCGCAAATGCAGCTTCCTCGCTCGGCATTGAAAATCTGGAGTGCAGGACTGTTTCGTTCTCCGCGGTGTATATGCGTAAGCCGGCCCAACTTTTCTTGCTAAGACGACGAAATGAGAGCGTCGGTTCCCGAATACGCCGGCCGGAATGCCTGACTGCCAGTAGGCTTCTCTCGTTGTTTTGCCTCTAACTCTTAAGTAACCTTAGCGCGTGCCGAGCAACTTATATGTCTGCAAAGTAGAACGCACTCTGTTGGTGCAGCCACCCGTGCGCTGAGGTCTCAAAGCCAGCACGAATTCAGTTATTTCAGAGTTGCAGTCAGGCGGCAACCGCGTAGATCCGCTGAGAAAGAATGTATCATCTCTAAATAATGAGCTCCGATGATTTCCAGAAAATGCGTGGGACCGTGAGAGTAATAACACCGTGCGACGTGAATTTTTTGGAATTTTAGATCCGCTTACTCAAGGAGGTTCTTTTTTTTTATGTATGTTTGAAAAAAAAATGTGTTTGCAGCAACACGAACGCCATCCTGCGATTCATTAAGATTGGAACTGAGGCCTAATATTTTAATCGGCGAGTTATTAAAATAGTGTATCGTGTAAGCAATTTCACATTTCAAAAGGATGTTTTGTGAGCGGACATGCAGTACGCAAATATATTGCACACAGAAAGCACTGAACCTCGAAACGTTACGCCCACAACACACACGCACTTGACAAAGCCTCACAAAGCGCGTGCTGCTTCACGTATGCAGCGCACCACGTGACACCAGCTTCGCGAATAATGAATGCACGTGCCGGCCGGTGCGAAAAGCAAAGCAGTCGATTGCGCTGACAACCATCGTTTAAAAGCAAGCGAATGTAGTACGAGCATGATGCTCTTTGCATAGAAACAGTGTGTGCTTAGCATAGATTCTACGAATTGAGAAAACGCTTGGAGGTGAGCATTTTTTGCTCCGAAGTATGCGCGCCACAATCGCGACTCCTCAAATGGTATCGCCACCTCAATACAAACGCAGTTAACGTAGCTCATAATTGCAGGTAAAGTGCTTATCGTTCGCGCAAGTAAAATGCTTATGAGTAGGTAATACTACACTTAATTTGACGAAAGCCCTCAAAACCCGCCGTGGTTGATCAGTGGTTATGGTGTTGGGCTGCTGAGCACGAGGTCGCGGGATCGAATCCGGGCCACGGCGGCCGCATTTCGATGGGGGCGAAATGCCAAAACACCCGTGTACTTAGATTTAGGTGCACGTTAAAGAACCCCAGGTGGTTCAAATTAATCCGGAGTCCCTCATTACGGCATGCCTTCGTAATCAGATAGTGGTTTTGGCACGGCAGTGACTGAAGCAATTGGTCCATTGTGCTTGGCGGCCTAGCTAGAACTTGTTTCTGGCACTCTCTTGACATACCGTGTATAACGACGGCGATAACAGACGATCCTGGAAGTTTCGGCTCGGCTGTACAAATTAAATGCCACTTCTTCAACACATATTATCTAATGCTAACTGCCGTCTGTGTGCAGAATATGGCGTTATTCCAAAGTTCCACGGGATTCTTTTGAAATGCTCGACAGAAACTCTCTTTCCACTCATGCCACGATTCGCTCAACTGTGAAATTAACCGAAGATCGTACCATTTCCGCCCATTGCCATACAGAAATACCCGCATGTTCTGTATGTCGTCAGTCAACCATTGGTTCCTGGAGAAAGCGTTACTCATAAAAATGAAGCCATGCAGGTATGTACACCGGACGGATTTCCATCAAATATGTCTGGTTTCAAGAAAAGCTATTCTCTGTTGCTTCTAGATCTTGATAGCGCAACAAGAAGATCTACCAGCTGCTACTGTTGCCTCATCTGGCATTTCTGAAGGTCAATCAGTGCGTTCGTAACAGTGATATTATTGCCCAGCGGCGCTACAGCTGGTTCAGTTTCACGAGCTGAGATGGGTCCTTTAAAATAAGTTTCGGGCTCGTCTTGTTCATTGCAGGCAGGAACGATACTTTTAGTGACGGGTTCTTCAGCCGTAAACCCGGAGGCACTTGGAACGCTCCACAGAACATCAGGCATGGTGATGTCCTCCAGTGGTCAGACATGTTGTTCGTCACTTGCTTTGTAGCCCTCAATGGTGGTTCGTCCCTCGTTGAACGTGACGTTCATCTTCTTAGTCACAGGTTTAAACACAAGTTCGCTCATGTAAAATATCCGGCATCACTACAGTACAATCCAGGGGCCCTATAACGCAACATTATTTCATTCTCCTGACGTCAGATTTAAGTATTCGCCAACGCCGATCGAGGGCGCGGACGCGGGGCTCCACAAGGACTCGCTCCACTCATTTAACGAGATTTCAAAGCACTATCAGCTCGGCAGGAGGGTCTATCCCCCGCCCCACGCCAAGCTCTCCAAGGCCTCAGTCTTCCACCCTTCGCATGCTGCACACCGGGTCCTATCCCAGCCTAGCCAGGGTCAGCAGGTACGCGGACTCGTTCGAGCCCGATTGTCCGGATTGCGGCGATTCCTTCTGCACTTTAGAACACATGCTCTGGCGGTGTCCCCCGTTACGGGACCACGATAATCTCACCACGGAAGAAGAGTGGGTGGAGGCGCTCAAGAGCTCCGACTTCGCCGCTCAGCTACGGGCTGTCCAGAGGGCCCGCGACGCGGCGGTCAGGCACGGCCTGCCCGTCCCGACGTGGGAGCGGCCCGCGGTGGCTCCTCCCCCGTAAGGGTTTCTCGGAGTCGCTCCTGAGGACCTAAAATAATGTTCATTGCCTGC